>NW_027045457.1:727458-860412 GCF_025399875.1 Dalotia coriaria
TCAGTTACGTATTGCTTCGTCGTCGCCGCCGCCACTGCCGCATGCACCTCGTTCGTAATTTATCGACGATGAGCTGGTGTGTGGGTGGGTGCGCGCACGCCGCAGCGCCCGGAATCATTGGCCGCAGGGGCCAGCTCGCCGGTTTTGAATTGCGCGCGCAATGCGGCGATGCGCGGTCTTTATATTCGCGCACGACAAAATCCACACCACTACATCGCACGTTTACATTCCTCATTATTGAAACAAATGCAAAATCATTGAGTTTGCGTTCGTATTGATTTAGTATAGTCGCTTGTTTACACTTGTATATTATTTTAATTTAAGTTTTAGCTTTATTTTAAGAAGGTTGACTTTTGAGCTTGCGCGCAAGTTTTAAATATATTCAAATTTAAGATATTAAATGTAGGTAATGATTTTGAATTAAACAAAGAAGTAAATAAATGTTAAATCAAAAAATAGTTGTTTTATGACGCCGCGACGATTCCAATGCGCATTGACTGCATGTTTATTACCGTGCTATAGTTTGTGACAAAGATGGAAGCAAACGCGATGCCGCAGCAAAAACGTGGATCATACAAATCACCGCGATCTTCTAGAAGTTACTATCGAATATATTTTTATTACAATCAAAAAATTGTTGTTATGTATCAATATAACACTTTATTATATAAAAACTATTAAATAATTTAAGTTAGAAATAAGCATTGTTAATTTTAAAATCTTTAAAAGAAAATTTCATTCAAACGAAACAAATTTTCTGCATCTATGTGATTTATATGATCTCGAACTTGGCTTCATGTGCACGGGCGACACAAACAAGAAAATGGCGAGCGCAGTATCGTACGAGACGACATCGGCGGTCCACTGTCAGTTCTAGACGATCGACGTCCGGCCCGTGCCTGTTGGGGTGCAGCATCCCGACTAAAATTCATTTCCGATCACAAACGGTGATGAGAGCGTGCGCGTCGCTAGGATAAATTGAGTGGACGAACGTTCGCCGCCGAACACTTTGTAAAATTGTAAATAGTGACTTGTATAGTTAGTGGTAAACAACTTGCGAATAATCACGGTCAACGACTAACGAAAATTTGCTTAAAATACCTAATAATACATGTAAGTACAGTGTGCGTGCGTGCAACAAGGTGTGTGCTATAAAAAATCATCATCGCCGAAGATACAGAGGGTGAATGCGCCCGCGACTGTAAATAACAAAAATAACAAGCGACGTCGATCGAAATTTTCGCCCGGCAGTAGTGATCGAAGATCGATTTGACGCGTGCGAAAAAACGCAAACAACAAGGGAGAGATAACACATAGATACGACGAGTGGAAAGCGTCGTGGGCTGGTGGAGAGCTGGGCGGAAAACAAGCATCGACGGCGGGTGCTTGGGCAGCGAGTTTCGCACACGTTCCTGCGTCGCCCGGCAAAGGTTGGCAGGTTTCGGCGCTGCGCTGATCCGCTCTCCGCGCTTGGCGTCTCAATCGAGGCAGGCGATCGGCCGTATAAGGTGTGCGTTTCTGCGTGCGCGATTTTCCGTTTTCGTTTTTCGTTCGCGCGCGTCCGCGGCGTGAGTGCGCGTCGCGTGTGTGTGTCCGCCGTGGTCGCGGTCCTCCACCCGCCGAGGGCAAAAACCGCATACATCGTTCGTTGACGAATACGCACGCCGCGCTGCTGATCGCCGCTCGCTGCGAATTCGCACTTCAACATAAGTACCGGTGAGTACCGAATACCTACAGACTCATACACCTAAGGCGCATAACTTGCACGTCGAATTCTGCCCCTAAGCAACAAGAAAATCATGTTTTGCGTTAAAAAACGCTAGTTGCAACTAACGCATGACGAACCTAACCTCCAAAGTGAACAAAACAAAAGCGCATCGTCTATACCGGCGAAAACGTAGTTGACTTTCATTTGTTTATGTAGTGTTTTATTTATACAAATTATTAGTATGGTTATTTTTAGTGAATAATTGTAACAATTTGAGATTAATTCATGTTGTATTGTTTGCAGTGAGACCAATGAAGTGGCTGGGCGGCGGCGATGGAAGTGCTGTAGTACACCTGGAGATGGAACGTGCACAGCGTTCCCAGGATGATGCAGCAGTAGGCTATGAGTTCCAGCGACCGCCTGATCCTGAATTTCTTACATTTGGCAACAAACAGGCACGATGGGCACTGGGAGATGAAAGCATTATTGATGTGAGTTGAATTTGAGAGTTGGCTGCTTAAATGTTTACAAATGTGATCAAAAACACAAGCCGAAAAGTCGCAAACAATTTTGGAGCTGTGGTGAGGTATTACAATCAAGATAGGATGAAATACCGATATTTAAATGCTAAGTTGAGTGTTGACTATAGGCAACTTAAATTACACGAAAACTCGAGCTGTTTCTGTTGAATGTAGTACGCTGCGGTTTGGATAGGATTTAAATTTACTTGTCGTTTGTTAAAACTGTTATCAGTGTAAAATATTGCTAAATTGAACTTAAAAATTGATTATCGGAAGTTTGTTTTAACATTGGTGTGATGTAACCGCAATTGTTGGACATTACAAAACAATTGTCATCATGATTTTATGTTTAATCGGTGCAATTTCTCCATTATGTTGTACAAATTACTGCACTATCAATTTATATTGCGTTGCACAGACTGAGACTCATTTTTGCTTTGTTTTGGCGCGTAGTAGTATTTTTCACGTTGCAAAATATTCGACCGCGCTATGGCATGTGATATGTTTTAATCAGCGGACTCTGCAACGCTAACAAGTTCTACAATTTGTTTTCATTTGCAAAACAGCAAATTTTTAATTTGGCACGTCATAATTACGAATTTCCCTACACCCGATGCGCGGTGGTCGGTCGTCTTTGCATCAATTTCAATTAAGGTACTTACTTAACTGTGCCGCGGCACTGAAAATTCTTTCGGGTCTAATTTAGGCGACGAATTTCTTGCTCCAATTGATGGAATTTTGCCTCCGGGCAGGAAACTCGCGCACACAATTAAAGCAATTACATGCAGGGCGCGCGAGTTCATCGTCAATGAAAATGAACTTCAATTGGATTAAACATGATGAACGAAAATGTTTTCCTTTCTTTCCGTGGAATATTTGCAGCTTTTGCGAGCACTTTGCGACTTCAATAATTTTCTTAGCCGAAGCGCCAATGGATGGCACTTTTCTTTAGAGGAAATTTAATTAATTCTTTTGTCAACGCGCGAAATTGTCGCAGGCTTGTGGACGATTTGCAAATTAAATGTTTTGCAATACGTTTACAATGTTACCATGTTTATCTTTCCTTTCAATTTAATTTTTAATTATTAATTACGATTAAATATTAAATATTTGTGCATATTCATGGCATTTTTCTACACTTCTTGTATTTTTAATCGTGCACATGTCGATTGCGAAAATATCTTGCACCTAATTAATAACATCGGATGTTCATGTCACGGGAAGGTTAATTTATTAATAATATCGCTATTATGCTAATTGAGTTCGCAACTCCACTGTGTTGACGTGCAAACAAGTTTCAGTTGTCCACAGTTTATTGATTAAGTATTGTTTTCATAGTCAACTTGCTCCCACTCGCGAAGACTACCGAGTACATTGTGTGTTTGCTTAGTTTTACCATTTAATTAATTTGATCATTAGTATGATTACGTAAAATTCACCTAAAAACCGCGTTGGTGCAAACCTTGAGACACTTTTGAAGTCAATTATAAATTCCAATTAAGTCCTGCGAAAATGTTCGATTGAAGGCCCTGTAGACTGTCGGATATTGTAATTTGCTCAAGTAATGCAAGCAATAGTACTTCAACTTTGTCTTCACCGTGAAGGCTCGTCCCGGTTTGCGCCAACTTTGGAGTAAGTTTATAAACGCTAGAACAAGCGTGACTTGATTGCCGTAAACGTTTTCGATCCCATTTCGAGTAAATTAGAAAAGTTTCGAGACTTTTTCGACCCCGCGAATTGAATAATTTCGGCGGGACGGCATATGCATATGTATGTGGCGGCGGTGGGCGACATGCGAGCCGTAAGCTGGGCACCCAAAAGTTTCCGGAGGAAAACGGCGACAGGAGTCGGGATTTGATGAAATCTAAAACCCACGAATCTGAAATCTATTCATATCGAGAGCATGCAAAGATAAGAAATTTGCGTAATAAATTTCTTTAGCGTCTTTTTTTCGTGCATAAAAGTTGTAAGTTAAATTATAAATATATCAGCAAAGTAGGGATCTTATAGAATATGAATAAATCATAATTTTTGAGAAAAGTTTGGTGCTGAACATTACTGATTTATGAGGGAATAATTTGATCAAAATTGACTTCGGCGAGCAGGTTGAAGTTTTTTTACGATAGAAAAACAATTGGAGTTTTTTTTCTTTTCATTTCAATGATTATTTCTCATAATAATTGCGATGAGTGTGTAAAATAATTGTTTGTTACCAATGTTGATGTAATTTCCGTGTTCTTGAACTTTGCAAGATTTGTTTGATGATTATCTCGTAATTATTTCTGTTGCTGTGAATTAACAAATATTTACTTATGTAATCGATTCACCAGTGCAATGTGTTATGGGTACACACGCGCACAAAACACATGACAACACAATTGTGAATTGTTTCCGACTTTCGCCATAAACAACTACACACAGGGAAACAGCTTGAGTAAAAGACGTTGCGCTCGCGGTTCGCGCATTGTTCATTGCGGTCGGCTTAATTGTTGTTTATCGCTTTGATAAATAAACGAAACAAATGTAGAAATATGTATTCGTTGTAAGTGCATGCGCTTATTACCCGGTCACACCGTGCGTCGCATACACGAACGTTTTTTTCTTTTTATTGTTATTATTTTGTTGGTTGCGCTTTAACCTCAACCCATATCGCCGTTCGTATCTCGTGTATGATTGCACGTGGCGCCTTTGGTGTTGGTGTTTCAGAATTATGACAAATGGACGTTCCAGGTGAACAGCAAGCTGCCACAGGCGGGCGCGGGCCAGCCGAACATGTCGTACATGGGCATGCCCACCGGACTGTACGACATGGGCGCACAGAATAAGAACATTGCGCCGAATCTCCACCAGCAGCAGCAGCAGCAACAGCACCACCTTCCGCTTCAGCACCAGCAGCAGCAACAGCAGCAACAACAACAGCAGCAGCAACAGGATCAGTTGATGTATCCTATGCCGGGGCAGATGCCTATGCACAATCCATACATGCAGCAGCAGACGATACACGCACAACCCCAGCCACAACAGATCTCAATGAGGCAGCAACAAGCTCAGGTGAGTTTCAAAACTTTCTAAACGAGTGTCAAACCGTATTTTGAACGTTGGGAATGAATATCTTCACGTTTTAAGACATAGATTCGGTCTTCTTTCGATAAATAATTAATGCCAGTGAACGTGTGACACTTTGAGCGAGCACCACACTGAGCTGCGCGCCCTGGAGGTGTTCGGGCAGTCGGTGCGGCGGAAAACTCAAACCTCAAAGTCGTTTACAGAGGTACGCGGCGCGCGTGAATAATTCATCCGGCCGACATAAATAGACAATAAGCCGATGCCTTCGGGGGCCGGCGGCGGTCGTTTCCGGCGGCCTCACCCCGAATACGGATGCCGGGGGACCAACGGGGCACCACCACCACCTAGGCGTCGCTCCATCGGGGCGGCGGGAAACATTTTCGCACGAAGATCGATACGGATGCGAAGGTAACTAAGGCGCGAGGCGGGCGTGCTGCCGGGCGCGACCGACGCGTCTTATTACGACCGTATTACACAAATAAACAAACATCGCCTCTCGTTTGCGCGGCGGCGGCGGCGGCGCGTTATAGGCCGCCCTCGCGAAAATTGCGAGCAAAATATTCTTTGTTTATTCAGCGATTTTGTCTTAACATCAGTTCTAACACTCCTTGTGTTTTTCTTGACGAAGTAAATTAAGGGGAAATTATAGTTTGATAAATTTATTACGACACTTATTCATCCAGAAAAAATTCTTTGGGGCGTATTACGAACACTGTGTTTGTTTTGTGGTTAAATGTTTGTAAGGCGTTGTGATATTACATGTTTTACACCACGGATCAAATCTCTATCTATATCTTAGTATTCGATATTTTCTCCTTTGCTCTCGACTTGCCTCTTCTGCACTCTGCCGAAGGAAATTTTCTGAAAGCTTAGCGCAAATACTGGCGTTTTACACGGCGATGGAACTTCCTTCGAATAGAGATGTTGATGCCGATGGGTGGATATTGCGCTCCACCATCCCGCCTCTCTGAATCGCGCCCGATTTTTACTTTTTTTTTGCGTGCCGCGTATGCGATTTTTGCCAACTTTTGTACTTTGCTACATTACATTGCGTTTCGCACCGTGAAATTCCCGAAAGCGCACCGAGAAATGCGCCCGCTCGATATCATCAGCGGGTTAAAGCACGTGTAAAAAGCGTTCTCGGAGAAGCGGTTTCTCGCGGCGCCGAAATCGCGTTATGCGGGTTCACGTGCGGGCGGAACGTGTCTACAAATTGATCAATTGTCGCTGCGGCCGGGACCGAAAACGGGAGGGAGCGCGAAAATGATTAATTTCGAGCAGACGGTGGCAACTTTTTTCGCACTCGATTCGGTGGCGATTCTCCACTCCGCTACTCAAATACGGCCTGTAATGCTCGCTGGAGAGAGACATTACTTCCGTGCACGATTCTGAGGGGTGCGCGGTGTGCGTTTCGTAATTCCGATTGTCGAACGCATTAGCGAACAGAGCGGCGCATATTTTCGTTCGGGTTTAACCGCGTGTCTGTAATTGATGCCCACGTGTTTTTTTTTTGCGTGGAAATTGTGATTAATTGGTTTATGATAACCTGCAATAATTCTATCGATTAGCTTTGAGATTAATATCTAATTTGCAATTGAAGGTTTCGAACGTACCTACTCTAAACGCTTAATGCTGCGTTTAATAAAACGCTCAATTTATTGTTGGAAATTTCGCAACAACACTATCACGCTTCAGCTTGCAGCTGGAAAAAGCAATTTGTTCGTCAACGTACATTACCCTCATTTTCATTCGGAGAAAACGTTAAAACATTAGGCGCAAACGAAGAACGCCTCGTCGGAAAGATGCTCCGGGAGCAGCGGATGCTGAACCATGTCGGATCCTGGCAGCGCCGAAGGGATTTCTGCTCGCCGCAGCCGAGGTATTAGTGTGCATACGGGTCGCTCCCCGCGCCCACCGCCCCCGCGCTTTAGTCGGGCAGATTGTGTAATATAAACCAATCTCATTCCACCCGCCGCGCCCCTGTTCATTATTACACCTCGCTTACTCGCAGCGCGGCGTTCTCGTCAACCCGAAACTCGACTAATTCGTCGCTTAATTATACGCCGCACGCGTAAACACCAAAGTCACAATTTAGGTTATGCTTGAATTTTGCCAATTTTCGAATGGAGCAGTGGCGCATATTTTTGGATGAGCGCATGTCGAAACCTTTTGGCAAAACAAACGCGAAGGAATAAACCGGTGTAAGGGTCGATTGGGATGGAGGGCTTGTTAGATCCATTTATTTCGGGTCTCAGGAGCTGAATGCTAGGATAATTAAAGTCAAATCCGAGCGTGTACCTATCATAACGCGCTATAACGGAGGCGTCAAGTGAATTGGATGGAATGCTTGTTAGTTCCGACCGTGTTACAGATGATAAAACTTGGGCCATTATAATGATGCCTCAATTTACACTATGAGCAATGAATTATGATTATGTACCTATCTACTTTGCATAGACGATCCAAATAGATGTAAATCTTTAATTTACTTTGGAAATGTCAGAAAATCACTACTTTTGCGTGCTTGCGATATTTTTAGACTAAAAAGTATTTTAAAATCAGATTTTATTGTCTGCTTCGCCGGTCTGGTTACCCGATGACTCGAAACGTCTTATTTCCCACCCCTTGCGTCTCTAACCAAACCGGGGAACCATTATTATTAGGTTTACGATGAGATATGGCGGCGGGCGCGTCATGTTTCTTCCCGTAGAAACTCGCCGCGCGGTCCATTTCGTCCGCGATGCTGCGAAACCTGAACCGTGCTTTTATTCTTTCGCCGCGCGTTCGAAAGCGCTTCGTGTGCGCTTGCCTCGTTTGCCGCGATGCGCATTTTGCGTTTTCTTTGTCTCTTGACAGTTTTTTTTTTGCGTGTTCGCCATAGGTACTTTGTCCGTTCATACGTCGAATGAATGTCGGTTTGTCATCGTCATGCGACGGAATCTATAGTACTATCGTCCGGTTTGATATCATGCTAGTGCATTCGTCTTCCTTATGAGCTGTTGTATTTTATGTCGAAAATATACGACACAAAGTTTGAGTTTTGGGACGCAAAGTCGGTCAACTTTTTCGTCGACTGCAAAGAAGATTGCGTCTGTATCGCGGCCCGCTGGCATGATGCTATCGCGATAACCGGGATTGGGGCACAACACGCGCCGCGGTGCGCCCTCCGAGGGCGACAAGTCGCGAGAGATGCGGAGTTTTGTCGGGGTCGGCTTTTCTATCTTCCTCTTTGCGTTTGTTTATGTATGCTGCAACTTTTCGTGGGCTTGTTTTGTTTGCGTCTTTTGCGTTTTCTGCCAATCGTAGTGTGTGTGCTTTTCTAACATACTTGGAAAGCTCGCTAGGGGTTGGCAAGGGTGATGAAATGTGAAAATTTCTGCCTGCAAAACAAGCCGAGAGAAGTGTGTATCCCGTGTTTGTGTTTTTCACTTATATTTTTGGGTATTTTTGGGCTATAAATCAACGTGGCGTTTAACAGACACACTTCTCTAGTGCACCCTAGCAAAAAAATCGATGCTGTATTCTCTTGAGCTATTTAGACGATTTTGCTGAAAATATATTTATTTTATTATCCTTGGGTTGTCTGAAAGGTATCAGGAACAGGGATTGCGTAACGCGTACTTCGTAGCTCATTAGTTCTCCGTTAATTAGTGCAAACGTGTATTCGACATTACCCCGACATGACGTTGCGACATGACAATGACGAGGATACGCGTGGGTCATGCGTACTCCCGTCTTGTGTTTCGAGGTTAATTTGCGAGGGTAGCTTTAAAGTTTCGCTCGAGAACGACGTCAATTTCCCGGAGCGAACGTTTTGTTTTAACAAGTACAACAAACTCGCTTCTAATAACGTTCACTCCAAGTAATTTCTATATCTTTTGCCACTTTTTTGAGATTAGAACATTTTATAGCTTGTGTTCACTGACACGTATTCTTGTTTTAATTAACACGGTTGAATATTTTCGGTACTGTGTCAGCAATAATTCTTCTTTGAGTTGTTTTGGGACGACAATTCACAATGTTTACGCAGCTGCTGCATGTTGTCAGGGAGATATCATATCGTATTCGCATCGATTTCGCCGATGAGGACTTGTCGGAGGCGACTTTATTCTGTCCGATTTGAGGCTTGACACAATGGCATTTTGACTGACGGAAAAAGGCGGACGCGGACGTGGAAGTGGCGGCGGCGTCGTCGTTTGTGGAAGAAAAACATGTTTGTGGCAGGCAGAGGAAAATAATATTCGCGGCTTCCTGCGCCTGCTCATCATTCAGAACTGTGCCTTGCCCGTGGAGTTTTCCAGTCCTTTTACTAGGCGCCGCGTGTCTGCTGGAAAACGTGCCGCTGCTTTTATAGTCGCTGCACACAGTCTTTTGAATACGCCACGCTGGTTTACTTCTGTGGACCGTTTAGCATTATTTTTCTTGTTTACACTTTTTTATTTTATCGCGTTACGCACGCATGGTTTTTGCGTCCGGTTAACACTCTTCTGATTTTTAATGGTCAATTTTATTTTTTTGCATAACATTTTTGTTATCGGGTACCCACTTCGTAATTAGATTTCTACTTCGCGACGCGCTATAATTTAACCCTTAACTTCCACTCGGTGATTTCCGCATTTCTGAGGTTCTTCAAGTCGTAATTAGTCGGACTATTAATGTCTTTCGTTTTCTTGGCTTTTGTCTCTTCACCGCTGACGCAAGAATACAAACAGCGACGACATCGTTCAGTCCGACTTATTTAACGGTAATAAAGTCTTGACGAAGCTTGCACACTTTTGCTTAAACAGCTTTTACCAACATGAAGAAACCCACCGGTGTGGAGACAGCGACGACATACTCACCAACACATGCACACAAAAAGAAAGATGGGCGTTGATTGTGGCGCGGTCGGGAAACAATGGTCCCGCGCTTATTTGCCTCGTTTTGTCATACTCGCGAACGTGTTGGCGTCGGCGTTTATCCCCTTTCATTCTTTGCGCGCCGCTTGAAGCAAAGTTGCCGCTCAATCCGGAAAACAAGGAGGAGTATTCGCTGGCGTGGTCGTATGCCACTTTTAACATCTCACTTGAGAAAAGTTACGAGCGTAATTTTGACTCATTCCAGCAGCGCGCCACATCTGGGCTGGTTGCATCCAGCATCCGACATCCTGTGCGTAATGCGGAAGAGGCGGAAAGGACTGCAATCTCTCGCGCCTCGGCTGGCGTCGGTGGTGGCGTTATAACAATGGAGTCGAGGCGTGAGAGAGTCTGGCACTGAGATTTTCGAGTGCGAGAACTCGCGCGCCACGAGTGGGCGTTGCGCCTAATACTTTGATGCGCTGCCGGAGTGTTTTTCGTGAATTATTTAGGCTTACTTTTCGGTTTCCAACGCTGAAATCTGGGAATTACGGTGGAATTTTAAATGTTCACATGCTTTGCTTTTCTGCACTTTGTGCAAAATATCGTCATTATTTTGGCCAGGCATTTGCAGCACTTTGTGACAAAGTGAATACCTAACATTTACCTCCGGTTGGCGGTATTCAGAATGTTTTAATATTAGCAGAGTTTGGAACTGTTTTCGCTGTCATTCAATTTTGAACGTCCGCGATACTCTCTCAGCTTTATTGATGTCACTTTTATCAATGCACCTCGTGGTGGCAATTTCCTCTGCTTTAATTGCGCAATAAAATTGCAAAGGTCGACATAAACGGCGGATATATCGGGCATGCGTTTGACATTTTCCGCGTTTCCACCACCACCCAAGTGTTAGTTGTACACGCGCCAGACGAGGGCAAGGCCTTGGCACCGGCGTTTTGAAAATTTCTCGTGCGCGCGGGCATACGGCGAAAAACGGTCGTTAGGTGCGTTAATTAACTCGCCGAGGTTTCCACGACCGGTGGTGCTCTCACCAGCGGTATCAGCCGCCCTCGGCGTGGCCTACTGGCGAAGGTGGTGGTTTTGCTTCTCTCTGCGCGGCGCCTCCGCCCTGTGTGGTGCGGCCAGCGGTTGAGGTCAAAGGTCTACGTATCGAATGTGGCGCTTGAACACGCCGGCAACCCAACGCACACGCAGACCTGGTTATATTTAAATTCGCTCCACCTGTTTAGGGGTGTTTCGTGTGTTTTCACACGTGTTTGCCATCTATATGAATATTTTCAAGGCATGATACATGTTACGGAT
The DNA here is from genome assembly GCF_025399875.1 of Dalotia coriaria. Classification (NCBI taxonomy): domain Eukaryota; kingdom Metazoa; phylum Arthropoda; class Insecta; order Coleoptera; family Staphylinidae; genus Dalotia; species Dalotia coriaria. Next base: position 738,912 of record NW_027045457.1, read on the forward strand.
GCGGAATTTTACGTTTTTTCTTTTTATTTACGGAATGTTAAAATCAAAAAGGTAAAAAGTTTTTAATTATGTATGAAAAAGTTGCGGTGGTGATGTATGCAAATTAACCCATCAATCTATCAATTATCAGAAAATTTAAATTAACCCTTCATATTTTTATCAGCTCTCAATCATCTGATGGATTTGGGTCAATTCCAATTTATAACACCGGATAATAAATGAGTTGTTTGATCTTCTTCATAGTTTGATCCGCTGTTCTTGCCCATCTCTATACTATTTGCACGTGCACGTCCAAATTACGCGTTTGGAGTTTCCCGGCCACTAAACTGCTTTGCTTGATTTCGGAGGCAGTTAGCGTCAGCACAAACTCGCCGCCTCCCCGGGCAATCCACGCCTTGTGCTCTCTCACCCACTCAAAGTAAATTTCAATCCTGACCAGCCTCTCATCCTTCCATTTTCGCCGCCGACATCCATCGTCCATACTCGCGGCGGAGCCTAAAGTGAGCGCACCTACTGGTCGCAGTAAATTAGATTTGTCTCTGGCTAATTGCGATCGATCGATTTTCGCGCGCGCGCTTGCAAAGTGGAACTAGAGGAGAGTCTCACTCAACGACTCGGTCGGCGGTAGTGGTCTACTGGTGGTGCTAAATTAAATGACGAGCCAAGAAGAAGAGGGAAATTGAAACGTGAAAGCTGCGCGTGCATATTTTTTCCCGCATCGCGATTTTTTCATACTCGATGGGGGATTTTGTAATGGGAGACATTAGGATGAGATATGGGACAATGGGGCTGGAAAGTAAATGTGCGCTTGGGAATGGATGAAGGAGATGTTAGTGAAGTGGCATTTACGTACTTGTTTGAATGAGTTTATAGAAATTTAAATTTTCAAGGTTTTACACTTTATGTGGAGAATAATTTGCTTCACAATTTCAATTATTTTTCAATTTAGTAACTTTATAACTTATTTTTTTTAAATGAATTTTAAAAGCATTCACTGTATCGTGCTGACTCAAAATTTGAAACATGTTTGGTAACTATCATGTTGTGCCGGGGTGTATCGACGTCGCACGCCCTCGCTGAATGAAAGTAAAACGCCATTTATTGATTAAAACCGCGCACACACGCGGCCACGGCACCCCCTTCTTTCTAGTCAATCAAGATCACTCATGCGACGAAAATATTTAATACGCCTGCGACATGCACGGCCCTAGTCGATGAGCATCGGAAATGAGACGCGTATCTACTGTTTAAATCCGACAAACCATGACGATGTGAATCTTTTTTGAAAATACTGCTGGCAGTGTTAAAATGTTGGATCTATGACGTCAGGCCGGCTAAAATATTTAAAACACTGTAAATATTGTGTAATCTAGATGTAATATGACTGTAATATGCTCTTTATTGGAGGTATTCCTGCGCGAGTGTCACTGTATTAGAGGGGCGAAATATACGCGGCACATTATGGCCGAGTCGTACGCGACGCTTATCGCCTATCTCGCGCGCGCGGCAATTTGCATTCAAACGAGGGTGTAACCCTGCCCTAACCTAATAGCGAGAGCCTGCCGGCCGGCTGGCCGCCCGGTGTGAACGCGCTCGCCTTCGTGCACGCTCGGCTCCGCGAGCTCTCTGTGCAACTTGTGCAGCGCGGTATACACAATGCGCGCATTATCCGTCGTCGCGGCGCAGGCAGAGAGTACTGCTCCCTAGCAGCAGCATGCGCTGGCGTTAGCAACGACGAGACACGAGTGTTTGAGGTTGGAGGTTCGGTGCGCCTCGACCGGCTTCTCGTTTGCTTGCGGCGAGTGTATGCGCGCCCGGCCGGTCGGCGCTGCAGCACGGCGCAAACGCGAACCAGGCCCGAACGCGCGCGACATGCTCTTTGTCCGGCCGAGGCACGCAACGCAGCCGGCGCAGCGCCTCTCCAGTTCGTTGCCGTAACGTCGCGCGTCTGGTGCTCTACAGCCATCCTCGCATCTTGCTCGGTCGCTCTTCTTGTGTGATTCGTGCCGGGCCGCATCATCGCACCGTGTGCGCGTTGTTGTTTACTCCGCAACGCGCCCGTAACGCCGTCGACGTAAGAAAGTAATCAATTTGCAACGACGATAGTGAAATTGAGTGCGATATTACGACGGGCCCGTCGACATTTACTCGAAAACAAAACAAAACCCACCCGGCGACGCGACGCAAAACAAGTGCTGCACCCAAGAAGTAAAACGCCGGCTACAACACCCAACGCAGGATTAAGTGCTTCTCTAGTGTGTTCAGTTCGGCAGTGCTATTCATCCACAACCATCCACAAGCAGCGGTTATGCGTATTTCAATTTGGATATGAAAGATATGGGACCTGACATGGTAAATAAACAAACATTGTTGGCTGTAGTGGTTGCTAGCGGCGGCGTGGAGTGGTGTTGCACGATTCCTCACGGGCTACGTGGTGCAACAGCACACTGCCAAAGCTCAAACCAAACCGCGTCTCGGTTGTTTCGCATTGTGCTGCGTGTGTGCTGTGCGATGCATGTCGGTTAATTGCAGCGGCGAGGTTAAGGAGGTCGTTTTCGAATTTTACCCGGTGCCCACACACGCGTCGCGTCATAAAATGTAGGCAGACACAATCGAATCGTGTACGATTAATGTAGCATGGTTGAATGGCTGAAGAACAAAACAGTTTGGGTCTAGATGACTTTTAGGGATATGTTGTACACCTGATATGAGTCATGATATGCATTTTTGGACTATTGGCGCTTTGGCTTATCCTTCAATTTTCCACTACAGATTGTTTGATATTTTTGGTGGTGAATTTGGTGTCTCTTTGGGCTGTGCTCAGCCAGCAAGCGTGTTGTGTGCGTCGTCGTCGTGCAACAGGTTCTCCGGGCGGGTGAGCGAGCAGCCACCGCGCGCGCTCCTCGGCTTTGTTTGTGCCGATGGCCAGGTAGCCATTTTCAAGGTGGGTTGTTTTAATACAGCCGGTTGCGCCGCGTGCTTTCCGATCGCGGCGAGATTCTCTCGAGTCTCGACGGCGGCGACTGCTCCAACAACAACACTCGAGGATTTACGACTTTTGGGCCTCGACGTATGCCAAGAGTCTGTGGTCTTGTATTTCGTAGTCATGGCTACACCAATCTCACCGTAAATTGCCTTTGTTCGAATTTGGTCATGGCTATTCTTATGCATTAATTGCATGCGCTTGGGAATCGCTGCAATCTCAAGAAATAAGCCCGTAAAATTTATTTCTTCCCACTTTGCTTTGTAGGTGTATGAATTATCAGATTTGTTTCGTTGTTTTGCATCAGTCTTTTCCAGCCGGCGGTCGCCTAGCAACATTCAAACAAACGTCGACGATAATACAACGCTTCTATTGTTTATGTTTGCCTAGCCAGACGGCTGGTCGGGCGTCGTGATGTGTATTGCTCTCGTTTGTTTGTCGCGCGCGTATGCCGGCCGTATGTCGCGCGCGCGTTGTGTTTGTTGTGTTTTCCGACATTAGTGTGGGTAGTCGTGCGATTTGGGCGCGTTTCATTTTCTCCGAGAGTTTGCTTGCTTTGAATTGTCGCCGAGCCGTATCGGGAACTCGGCGCGCCGCACTCGAGTCGCGACACTCGTCGTTAGTTATCCTCATGCGCCGCTCTCCTCGCTTTCAATGCGACGCTTCTCTGCACCCGTATGGGCATAATGGCCTCGAACTAGCTCTCCCAACGCTCCCAAATCTCGCAACTGTGGCAATCTAGCAACGAGTAACAATTGGCGTCAGGCATTAGTCTCCCGTGATGGAACATGAACTCGAACCGTGTTGTTTGTCATTTCGTCCTCTCACCCAATTTCAAGCGTATTCCCTAGTTTCATTGTAATGCCGCCGCCGCTGCCACCTTCCTCTGCCTCTGCGATAGAGGAGGTGTGAGAGCCAGTAGCGCGCTCGAAAAATTGTACATGTTCATTGTACAGCGAAAAATGACCTGGCGTTAGTCATCGGGTTAATTCCCTCTCCCGCGCGCGCTCGCGCACGTTTAAAGTTTGGTTCGTGCGTTCGCGTTCGACGCCGTCGGTCTATAGATTATTGTTTACCTTGACAACGACCATGTTGCGAACGGCGTTATTTATTACATCTTTGCGTAATTACCGGCATGCTGTGTTGCCGTTCTGTGCGCGCGATTCATAACGGGCCGGGCTTTGTTTGAAAATTTTGGTTGATTATATCAGCGCTCTATTCTGCTCTCATTGTAGGAGATTCAAAACAGCTGCGATCACAGGCGACGGACAAACGATCGGCTGTTTGTTTAGTCGCGAGTTTTCTTTGTTGCCGGTGAGAATGATAATTAATTGATATTTACCAACAGTTTGAATGTGTGTTTATTTGATTAACAGGTTTTGTATGTTTGCATTCACACTTTTTCGATGTAACAAATCGATACTCAATTATATTACAATCTTAACCACAAAGTGCCCAAATCGGACTCATGACGAACTCCGCTGGGGAAATTTATTAGATGTAATTAGTGATATAACACAAACATTTTACGATCGGTATCAATCTTTCATGTGTCGTGCGTACCAAATGCTGATAACATCAAAACAGAGTCGCATTTTTATGGTTTCTGGATTACAGTCATTTTGAGGGTGGATCAGAGAACGACTTAATTTTCCGCGAACACAGTTTTAATTAACTTTGTTTACGCTCGCCTGACTTTATAAACATTGTGATTTTATACGAGTTTGTACATTCACAGCGCCTTAATTTCAAGGGTTTTAGAGCCCGAGCATATTAACAGCTTTTATACGTTATTGCGGCGAAAATTTAAATAATCATATTCCGAACAAACCATGTAAATCGTTTGTTATTAAAGGCATTTTCTAAAATGGCTATGAAGATCGTATCCCAGTAGCAGTATGGAATCCAGCGTGCATGTGCCGCGTATTTTGTCGTAAATTTATTTATTGCCACCGCAGAAAGTGCGACGCACGGGAATATTTTACAACGTGTGCAAATGCGTTTGCGAATTGACTGTTTGCATTTGTTACAACATCATTCGCCGACTCAATTTTCACGTGCGGTGTGAGTATGCGGAGCAAACGTGCTCGCGTATATTGTGGTTGCGCGGCGCCGCGGAAAATAATTATCGGGACCAAGGACTGGGCTGGCTCACTGACTGCTGGTGGAGAGTATAGTTGGGTCGGCGAGTAGCAAATTTGCATGAATTGCGTGCTCCGCCGAACGACGTGCTCCGCATGAGTTCAATTACTTACTGGCGCGGCGGTTCTGATTTTTGTTGCGACTTCGATAGCGGCGCATAGCCGGGACGTTTTAATTTGAGTTTTGAAATTCGAATCTCGAGACTAGCGACGTGAGTCTTCCCTATATCACTGTGCCAATATTGGCATACGTCTAACAAATCTTAGGCATCTAACGTAAATTTGCACATGCAGAATGAATAGGTAATATCACAATTTCGTCACACGTACTTCCTTCCATTATAATCTTCATTCTAGCAACTTGTATGATTGGGTTTATAAAGTGGATTTCGGTTATAAACACAAGCCTCTAAAATCAGTTTGATAAGAAAGCGATGTTAAACACATGAACTACTAGCTTAGCAAACGGTTTTTTCTTTTGTATCAACCTTGCGCTATTATGTTTCTTACTGCAGTGTATTATTAAGTTTTGCTGCAATCATTTCAATGACACGTCGTGCGGTAATAAAACTTGCAACGAGCTTTTGACGGCCGTCGACGGAGATTCGTCTCAGTTTTAAATTTATGATCTTGATATAAATTCACGGTTTGTGCGATTCTTGGACATTGTCGCTGGCAAGCATCACATCTTGTAATTGCATTTTGTTCTGACCTTTTCAAGTGATATTGTTCTGCAAAAATACACATTTCTGTAATTTTATTAATGCGTTAAGTATGGTTTGCTTTAGTTGATGTAGTAAAGCTGACAACATTGTCTGCGTCCCTAAACTGTCGCAAATCAATGCAGTTTGTTTGTGGCAATAACTCAAACACTAAGAAATCATGATTTCAATGTTTATCTTCGGTATTGAATCAAGTTTACTTTTACCTTGTTCAAACTTCCGATGAAAGCTCATTTTCAACATATGAATTGATCGATTCTAAACTGCAGCATATGAATTTAAATTGTTTTCTTGTTTATTTCCTCGTTTGAAATCGTTTCGTATTTATAAACCGTCTAAACTTTTCGTATAATATTTGCTTTGCATTAGAATGACAAAAATACAAATTTCGTTGCGTTCCGAGTCGTTGCACGAGCCGAAATCTTTTGTTGCTTTTCTTCTTTTGGCCCAAGATAATATCCCTCGAATAAATATGAATATAAATAGAGTTTGTATCAACTCCTTATTATGGGTTTCGTGCTGGCGCTCGCGTTCCAGCTCGCTTTGCATACTTATGGGCAAACGAATGAAGAGCACATTTCAAATTTCCAACATGTAATGTATTAGCCTTTTCCAACGCAGGATAATAATGTGTCTCGTGTCTCGAAAATTGCCGAGGCATCACTGCGGTATATGCTAGATAATAAGTCAAACCAACAGAACAATACCAAAATTTCGCTGAAATGCTCGAAATTACTTGGAAAGTTGTACGAATTGGAAGATCGACTCAATTCTCCTGCACTTCTACGAAATGTAGGAATAAATTATCTCGCGAGGAGAATAGATGCACACTGGTAGAAACATCGGGTAACATCAGTGCTCGTTTGAATGGAGGCAAACAATCGGATCGCGCATCTAACAAACAAATCAGATAAATTGGCGCGAAGAGCACCCAGCAGGAGAGAAGTAGTTCGGGTGTATGTAGGGTAGGAATGTAGTGGAGAAAGGAAGGGACGAAGGACTAAATTCAGTCAGTGCCTAGTTCCGTTATCATCATTCTCTTTTGCATTTCCACCACCAACCCAAAAAGCTGATTCACCTGACATTAGTTTGATTTTATTTGCGGCAGGTTTTATTTGATTTGGTCAATTCTTATTTACTTAATAGCATTTTCTCGTGAATGTTGTTGTTTCTCTGTTTGTTTGGGCCAAGTGTGTGTATATTTCTTCGTTTACAACCACTCATGGTAATAATGCCAGGGCGGCCACTTAGCATAATGTTTTCAGCGGGCTTTTAAAATTATTAAAATGCACGTGTCGAAAAGTGCTCTCGTTTTGCGGTTCGAACACGGATAGGAGGTATTACATCACGTTGGAAACGCGTCGCCTGTATGGGTGTAGCACATATAAAGTAACAACGTGGCATAACATGTGTAGCAATCCGATCGATATTATGACGATGAAACGTGCGCGTACCTGCACGTTGGATTACCTTCGTTTCCGAACGCTGTATTTTGCGGAAACTGTAGCACTGGGTTAAAATATCCGAAATAGGCAATTATTTTTTGGATTCACTTTAAAATTTTATTTATTGTTTGTTACGTTGGCGCGAATTCTAGTGAATATAAAGTTCATTTAGGTATTGAGAATTTTTGTTTGATGTTAGGCAGGTTTTTTTTTGACTCAGTGTGCAACACATTATTAGCTAGCATCAGTTTTTAGCGTGGGTGCCGTCTAGTACTAATTAAGCCGTTTAATAATAAGCGCAATAAGGCTTTTGTTCGCGGTGGGATGTTTTAAATAACGCCACTCGCCGACACCTTGCTCGCTACCGATCGTGAAATGAGTTTGTTGTGGCTGATGCGGAGTAATAAAGGCAGGCAGGCTGGCAGTTCGTGTAGCAGGAAGAATGAGCCAAGCACGAAAACCGCTCGACTTAAAAAAAGCCTTAAAAGTTCCCTTAAAAACTCTTGCGGGCTGTGCAACCACGAAAAAGAGATAATAAAAAATAAAGCGCTAGCATGACTCATTATCTCGAGCAATTTTCGTCAACCGTGAATGCACGCGAAGAATTGCAGGAAAATTAAAAATGATGGCAACGAAAACATGTTATTTATGATACTATCAATTTCGTTTTTATACTGCGGTTAATTCTAAGCTTCCATGAAATGAATTTTAAAACGAAAGTTTAGTCACATCAAGTTTTCCCTTCGATTGAATTGAGAAAGTTAAGGGTTTTATTATTCGCTCACAAAGAAAATCCTATCACAATATGTCGACCTGAAGCAAAGCGATGAAAGAATAGCGCACAACGCAGGAGAACAGAAACAATTTGGCAACACAAAAACCGAACGCGTACGTACAAAAGATACACTTGTAGGTCATGTTACCTACCATTTTATTTTACTTTGTTCATATATGCCATTTTCCGAGATATTTCGTTTTATTACGAACTTTTTTTTACATCAGGTTTTGTTCGTTTCTGCCGCCTCCGATTTATAAAAAAATATTATTTGTCGTTTTGCTTTAGCCTGTTTCTTTCATTAGTAACGAAATGTGGACAGAGTAAAATGAAGCGCACCGCACAGAGCTCATGGGAAATTACGGCTTCCTTAATAATGTTTAATTTTAACGACGTTTAGCGACGTTTAATATTTGATAATGTATGGCGGCATAATTTCGAGATAAATTTCACATTTCCGTGTTGAAATTGAAAGCGCCAGAAGGGTTATTAATGTGTTAATATTGTTTGTTTTATGGGAGAGTTTTTTTTTTGCCGAAGTAAATACGTATTTAAATACGGAAATTTGCATAAGATTTACGAGGTTTGCGAAGTTTTTTCTGTCGAATAATTAAAATTTCGAGTCATTTCAAGAATGTGTCAACCCTGTTGGCCATGAATTTGGAGTTTTGTATATGCGAGCAAAACTACGAATTTGTGTTACGTGGTCGGACGCGTCGCCGGTGTCGACAGTTTCTCCTTGGAGGCGCACATTTCGATTGCCACGTTTCTTTTGCAATAGATTTGGTTGACACGCAGTAGAACACTCATCAACAATTTTGGAAACGTGGCCGCTCGATAAATACTAATCGAACTAAACGTTCATGGTTAAAGAAACATCAACATAAAGACGATGTTTTGTCTTACGTAATGGCAGGTAATATAATTTATTAACGAAGGTTTGATGAGCAAAAAGTTTGTGACTGGTTGAAGATGATAAACGGTGCTAGGTTTTTCATAGACAAACTTTTATGCATTATAGGTAGTACAATCGTATAGCATCACTTTATTATTACTTGGCAATTACCGTAAATGTTTGAAACCGTAAATGATGAGGTATTGTTTTTGATGTAGGTCTTTTACTATAGTTTTACGACGTATAGTGCAAACACAAATTGGAGGTAATCAACCGGTATTATAACGTAAATAGAGAGATAGCTATAGAAAATTAGTACGTACCCGTTTCTAGATGCATCTCTGATGCAGTGAATCAATGCGAAAATTCATAGATTAGATATCGAAATGTGTATGAATAAAACTGATAGAAACTTTTATTGATGTGTTGTGTATGATGTTAATGTAAGTTTTCGTGTTATAAGTATCGACGACATAATTTTATCGATACATTAATTAACAAAACAAAATATTAACGAAATAACAGTCGCTCTAGTTTATATAACTACTCATTGTAGTTTGCAACGGCATATTAATGACTATTATGATTACTATTATTTAACTAGCGTTGATTAAATATTTAATGGTAGACGGTAATAAAATACATGCAGGTGCATGTGTAGTGATACTCATGAATCATACACATTGCGCCCACAACAGCTGTTGTAATATATGTGAAGTGCGCAGTTGACACCCGAATACGACATACGCGTGTTTTAATACACGTTGCGCTGATAACGCAACGCACTTTATACAGTCTCTATTAATTAATAACAATAGTACGAGATATGTAAACATACAACTTTGCTTGGATATTGGGACTAGTCAACCTTTACCGAGCAACATCGAGTTACAAGCGTCTAGGTTTGCACTTGCCACATCTTTGCTTACACTTGTATGTGCTTCACTTGACTTCGCTGCACTTCACTATCGTACGAGTGAGGCACTGACACGCAGCCGTGTCTGGACAACAAGGTTTCTTCTTGGATTCCTAGCACACGGTCATCACGTTTGCGGCACAGCGGCGTGCAACGTGCGCCGCATATCCGGTGGCTGTGGGCATGGGTATCTGTTACCAACGACTTGAAATGACTAGACTTGAACGCAGACTAGACTACACTAGACCCTCCAGCAGCATATTCAGGAAGAAAACAGTATTTTAAATGCAAAATGTATCATGTAGAAGCGTTTACTCGGATCGCTGTAGGTATGGACACAACTTTTGGGTTGTTATCCTCGTGTGTTGGTGTTGTATAATTTTGTAACACTAGAAGTTACCAATTTAGTTGGGTCCATCTCGTTTAAATTTCCATTTTGCTAGTTCGTAACCAGTTTGTTGCTGCGTGGCTTATAATAGTAGTTGTGCGCCCAGCCGGTTTTGAACCTTCCTGTCCTTCTAGTTTTCGTCTAGGGCGTGCTGCTTGATCCGAGAACGTGCGAAGGGCACGACACCAGAAATAGAGGGTACCGACAATTACCCCTCGGTTTTAAACTCGACGCGCGCTCTGCTCGAGCGGCGTTCAGTCGCACTCGTAACTTTGTCTGTTGACGGTCGTTGCGCGTTTGTTTCCGGTGTTGTTTCATTTGGTGCTAAATTCGCACTCATGTGAGCGCTCAAGTTTAAAACTTTCATATCGTGTATATAATTGTAAATATTTGTGCATAGTGTGTGTGTACAAAAGTTGTGCATTTTAAAAGCTCGACAACTTTTGAATTGTATATTTGTACATTGTGGCGATAACCCGGAACAATGCAAGTAATGCACAAGAACGATAAAAGGATATTTGACAAATATTTCGTTGTAAGTTTTTCCGTAAAGTTTAAAGAATATGAGAGAAACCACTTTAGCCAGATATTTTTAAATGTATTAAGACAATCCGAAGCGCTGAACGGCAAAAGTACACAGACAGAAAACACAAGAACAGATGTTCAACTAAGTTCATTTTGGTCGATTCCACACCATTCGGGACGCGTTGGTGATGCTCCCTCCGTGAAGAGTCGTCGTGTTTGTAAATAAAGCCAGCGGCGTGTGTGTATTCTTATCCATTTGCGACGTTGCCAACTTTTCCACATTTTCGTCTCGCATTCTAATTTAGATTTTCATTCTTGATTTCATTATCATTGAAAGATTTCGATCAATACGTTAGCCAAAAATCGCGTTTGCTAATATTATGGGTGATCTTGAGTCACGTCGCGTTGCGAAATATTAAATTTAGCAACAAATTATAATTTTGCTTTGCGCTTTGTTGGTAATCCAAGTCTGCTCTATTGAACCATAATAATTTACGAGCACAACGACGACCATGATGATCCTTGGTAGTTTCGGTGTATTTAATTCAAATTAGTTTTAATTACCCGTTCGTGGTTCACGTCATTATCATTATAATAAGTTATTTATTATTCTCTTGAATCATGAACTTTTTATTTAACTTCATTTAGATGGTATTTTCATAGACTATGCCTGATTCGAAGTAAAGTTGTGTAATATTATTCATAATGCTGATGTTTTTGTTTTCATTTTCACTTTTTTGTCATGCGTGGAAGAGTGTTTTGTCAGCTTCGTTCATTTTGCCATTATTGATGGTGATACGAATACGTTTTTACTTTTGTTTGTTTTCGTGTGTGCGTTTTCCTTTTCGTTGCGTTTTTACTTTTATTTAACGCGACGCATAATGGAAAGTAAGTACAAGTGGACTGTGCAGCGCGCGGCGGCAGGTCTAGCGAGCTCGCAGCAGAGTATGTTTGTGTGCTACGAGAGTGAAAATCCGGTCGGTCGCGCCGCGTCGAAGTTGCGACGCCAGCAAAAGCATGTGCCTACATGCGCGCATCAAGATTGCGACCAACAACAGAGCGTGCAGTAAACACGCCTGCGAGCAATCAGTGTGGTGTAATTTCTGGTTTTTGCTCTCGTTGGTCTCGTTATTTTCTTCCAATTTGCAAACGGTTGCCGAGACACTGAACATGCGTGTGTGATATGCAAAGAATTGCAGCGCAGCTTACCTATATATAGATATAGCGTAGCGTAATGCTTTGATCTACATGGTAGTGTAAAATTAAACGAGGCGATGAAGTGATTATGAGAGTAAATGGTTTTTATTTCATGATAATGGTCTTGCTTGTATGTGACTAGGTTGCGATGACTCGTACTTGACCAGTTTTCGATGCAGCTCGTTTGAAGCCGCTTTACGTTTGTGTTTTGTAGGCAGGGCTGAGTCGATTGAGGCGTGCGTCGGTTACACGCCGAGCCACCGCAAGCCGGACTCTGTTATGCCATCGTGCCATCATTATGCCGTCGTCGCCGTCTGCTGCACGCCGATTGCCGGTTGCCTCGCTTTTCTGTTGGAAAGACACTGGCACGAATTGTCTTGTCTGTCTGCCATCCACGCGCTTCCCATCGCGCCTTCGACTTGTTCTCGTTTCAGGCTGGCCTTCGGCTTGCTACGATTTCGACGCACGGTGGCTTCTTTGGTTAGGGGCCACAAGAACAAAGCGCATGACGAAAACAGAGCATTGCTCATTGCATTACATTACGTTGCATTACACGTGTATAGTGTATGCAGCAGCGGGGTCCATTCCGAGTCTCGTCGCAACTCTCGATTCTTTTCGGGGTCTGGGTAATGCTGTGCCAAGAGCACGAACGCAAGTCGGTCGTCGTTGCGCGGCGCGCATTTACAAATGACCATCTCGCGCGGAGCGCTAGAATGTTGGCTAGTTTGCTGGTTGGCAGAGACCGCGGTTTCGCAGAGTCAATGTCCCCACTGCCAAGGCCGTTTCGCGCTACGTTCTCGTACGCTGCTGTATAGAGCGTCCGCGACCGGCTTTTGCCATCATCACCGCGGCTGCAGCCAGCATTCATCGAGCAAGGTAAACCAAGGTCCCCTTTTGCGATTGAGAGGACAACAATTGTGTTTTTGTGTGATGCGCTACTACCAGCAGGGAATTACAAAGCATCAATGCTTGAAATTGATTTGATTCTCATATGGCATCCGTATCATCGGTACGCGAATAGAATATTTGTGTGTGATTGTTTGCACTTTTCATGCCAGTGGAATGTGCTCTGAAAATGCAAATCTTGATCTTGATTTGTTAGTCGTTTGCTCATTACTCAGCACTTTTGCAGTTGACTGGGCTTTGTTCGTGGAATTGTTTGATCACGAAGTGCACTGTCATCTGATTTATAGATATTAGAATTTTCAATCGTACCTACTTTTATTACTAAAATGGCAAGATATTAATTGAAAGACACTTTACTCGTAGTTTATTTGCCATTAGACATGTTTCAATTAAATTTTATGTTGGTATTATATTAATTATTTCGATATTTCCGCTTACAATTTACGAAAATGTTTTTTGTTTGTACTCGTAATTGATTTTGTTTCACGTTGAACTTTGAGAGGCTCCGGTTACTTGTTAACACTTCCCTGTACGCTGTGCGTGTTAAAGTATTAGTAAAGTTGGGCAAGTTATATTTCTGAAATAGTGGGCTGCTTTTTCTAACTTTCCTATCGAGTACATTCCGCGTTTTATTTCCGAACCGAAATGCTGAAAACGATTCCGGTGTGTTTTACTTGTAAGAGGAGCGCACTGCTTTGAACCTAATTACAGAAATTCTTTCGAGTAGTTGAGAAGTTTATATCTTCTGGTTGTTTCAACGCTTTGCACGAGATAAGCATAGTTTTTCTAGTTGGTTAGCTGTTCTTGCTTTTCTTTTCAACATATATTATCCTTGAGTTTCTGATCTCTTTTTCGACGTGTACCTATATATGCTTTGTGATCTGTTTTGCTTGCTGCATAGCATGCTGCAAGTTTATTGAGGCGACCGAGGAAAGAAAACTTGTTATTGTTCGACGGCGTTCTTCTGGCTAGCTGGGGAGCATCTTCTTTCGTCGTGCTGGCGCGCTGCTCGCATTGTAAATGTTACAATGCACGCTTCTTCGTGATGAAGCCGCCTGGCCTCATGTCGTTGATAAACTTTAAGTTTACTAGTCTAGCCATCTTTCCGCGCCTGCCCCGCGTTTTCAAACCAATGTATGGGTTGTGTGCTTTGTAAACTTTTTGTTTTTCCGCTTTTCTTTGCATTGCTTGCGAATACCTACTCGTACAAGTATATTTTTCTTGCGAAAAAGTAGAACATTAGGAATGTTAAAAGTTTAGCACGTTTGCGAAAAACAGCCAAGTGAAAAACTGTATATTATACACAATTTTCTCGACCTCTCAGAAAAAATCTACGATCTGAAACTTTCTACTTTTGTTTTTTTCTGCTCTGTACAGTTTCTTGCGCTATCATGCCCCTCGAGATTACATTTTTTTTTGCGTTGATGTTGTTTTTGAAAGTTTGGTTATGATTTATCGGCACACCTCGTAAATTCCACACGCAACTAGATGATGATGTATTTCTAGGGGTTTTGGGCGTATATCTTTTCATTTTTCTACCTTCGTGTGCGAAAAGAAGTACTAAATCAAGCAGTGGTAGAAAAATTGTTTTCAGAAACATGATTTGGATGAGTATGGTTTATCTGAAAATGGGTGTTTGTCCTTCGAAGCGAAAATGTAAGCTAGCGGCAGTGTGAAAGACATATGGAACGTGGTGGAAATGGGAAAAGGCGCGAGAAATAACACGTTTAAAAGTGTTTTTCACTTTTTTTTATTCTACCCTACGCTGATGAGAGAGCAATGGGGAGTATGGGAACACCAGCAAGGTGTTTTGGTTATTTATTTACCACGTAATTAAAATTTGATTCATAATACGATTCGAATAAACCGCTGATCGAACAGTACCAGAACAATGCTTTTGCGATCGATAACAAGAGTCTAATTAAACCAATCAATTGTGTATGAAGTTATGACGTGCAGTTTCTAATCAAGTCAATTAATTATTTAGCTCATTATATTATTCATGACGAGGATGTGTTATAAAGAATACAGAGAATATGTTATTTTATAGTTTCTGGAATTCATTGCATCTATTGCTCCAGTGTCTCGTGTCAGTGTTTATTTTTATATTATCAACGTGTTATATATTTTTTGCGTTGAACTCGACTTGCATTAACGTGTTTGCTCGAAAAACGTCGCGCAAGCAGAATGATTTAATATTTGCACACGAGGAAAAAGATTTGTTTGCGTTCCATTTCGGCGTGGTTGTTTGGAGCTCATGTTTGTATGCGGATTGCACAAAAGTGAGCAATTCGGAGTGCCGGCTTAGTTTCAATGCTTCAGTTACGCCTGCCATTGCGTACCGCGTATTGTCGCTGAAAAATTGCGAAATTCTTGAATAAATGGCCCTGAACAAGCGCAAACTGTTTGGATTCATGGTGAGATAAAATGAAAAGTGATACTTAACATCTCCATTACATCTGAGCATTTATAAATTAAAAATAAAATGCAGATTGTTTTTGATTTTACAAATTCCATTTACAGCACGTCTGTTTTTTCCAATTTCCATTTTTATAAGCTGATTTGTTTTTGCACTGATTTGCTGGCACATTTTCAATTTCCTCATTCGCGTCGCCATCGTCAATGTCGTTTATGTACTTGCGTTTGTAGCAAAAATATGAAGTCTTCTTGACTTTCCAAGATACCAAATAGCTAAAAAACGTATGGTAAAATCTGGAGAAAAAATGAAGACGCACAACAGGATTGACTCATATTACCCCACTTCGCCTATTCACGCGCGCTTCTTCATTCGATAATAGAGAATATTATGGTTTGCCGTCGGTCGGAATAAAGCGAAGATTATGCGTTGTACGGGCTTCGGCTTTGTAGTTATAGGTTTCGGCTTTCCTGCTGGAAGAGTGAGAGAAAAAATGCTTGCGATTTTAGCGATCGCTGTAGGAAACACTGCGAGACGCTAACCTACTCTGTCTGCGGCTCGTCTCCTACGATTTCCGAAGCTTTCCGCGCCGCGCGCACGCTTTTCATTTACTCTTCGCCTTGCTTCGGGTTCGTCGTTCGAGCGTGAGCTTACGTCCGATCGCAGCGATGCGTTCGCGGATTTTCCGCGCGTCGAGCTGAGTGGCCGAGTGCCTCGGAAACCTTAAACAAACACAGCGTAAACAAACTGCCAACTCGAATTTCAGCTGATAAATTGATTTTTAACGGGTCGCACGTATTTCTCCAAAGTAATACGAGGCTATAGTTTATTTTTCGAGAGTGGCATAACTATGAACGAAATGCAAAATCAATCATCTCATTGTTATTATTGAATGTAAGATTCGAAAGCGTTTTATTTAGATTAAAGCTAAGATGTTGATAAAATAGTACTTCATATGTAAGCTAAATTTGATTCCGTGGTTTTCCTGCGAAAACACTTGGTTTTGACGCCAAGTACAACAACGGAAAACAACGAAAAGGAAGCCTTTCCACAAAGGCGTGAAACTAATTAATCACACACTTGAAACTTTGTCTAGCTTGGCGCTGGTTGTGCATCATACAGCACTCGAGCAACGCGACCATTAATTCATCACGAAAACAACTCGCGCACTATGGGTGCATTTTAAAGTTAGTTAGATTAGTTTATCGTTTGTTTTGATTTACCTTTTGCCAAACTCAGCTTAAACTCTGTTTATATAGTCCTATTTTAAAAACAATAGTTTCGTATTTTTGTTTGTTACTACAAAATAGGATATAGCACGTCCATGCGTTAATATTTACGATGGACGATTAGTGAGCGGTCCGCTTTTTTCTTCTGTTTGGTAGCGGTGGCGAGAAAAGCTCTGCTCCTAAACCCGACTCGGAACAAAAGTAATTCTTTGCCGGGGAAAAATGATGAATTGCTTTTGCTGGAAGGATGGAAAGATTTTCGTTTGTTATTTTGTGTTTTTTCTGGCTCGCCTGTATTCCCTCCCGAAGGAATTAACTTGTATTCCTCTGCTTCAGTACTTGCGTTTATTTGTTTTAATATTGATGGGATTTAAATAGAAATGCGAATTTATGGTCTCGGTCTTCGGTTCGCCATTACTCAATTGATGGTAATACGTTAGTATCTAGGTCATTTGTACTTTGTACATTGAGGTAGAGAGGGATTTATTATTTGGACATGTTTTGTCCTGTTTAGAGGGTAGATTATCAGCGCGTTTAAATTCCTCGCAGAGCGCGCTAAAACGTTTCGCAGTGTCTATTTGTGGTTGTCTGTTTGAAATAGTTGATCCTGGTGCGACAGCTTCCTAATTCGCATGATGTGCCATTCGGCAGGCCATTAGTATATTTGTTTGCGACGTGTGTGCATGTATTTACTCGTGTTGTCGGTTTGTTTTACCTTCACGTAAGTTATATCACTTTCACGATCCGAGTTGGATTCGCGTTGAATTTGTGTTGAAATGATTAAAATGGCTGCGAGACAAGTTGGGTGTCTAACTAGGACCGCTGAAGTGAAGTGGAAAGGTTTAAAACAGGAGTTTGTTGCTTGTCGTGTGTGTGAGGGTGCGGAGGGTGTGCCCTGGGTGGCGAAATGCAGCGATAGGGATATCGACCCAGGTTGGCACCAGCATCCTGCCTGTTATTCTGAAGGTTACTTCCTTCGAGGAGGAAATAACTTAGCTTGGAAACGATACGAAGCGAAACGTTTTAAGCAAACTCTTTCCATTTCAGTCTTTGCAAAAGTAACTTTTAACTTTGATAAACTACTCTGGGAATTAAACAGAAAGGAATTCCTTGTATTGATACAATTTTCGTGGCAGTCGATTTCTTATTTTGAACCCTCATGTTGTATTTTTGTATTAGTATTCTCTTGTTGTCTGTTCTGTCATACCCCAATCTTCATGTTTGTGTCGTTGGTGCTTGTTACAAGTACAAGTGTCGTTTCCTTCGTTGGGCACCTATCATTTTGCTTCCAGACCCGTGTTCCACTCTTGACCAACCCTCGATTGGTCATTGCGCTCTCCAAAGCCATACTAGCCACTCTGGAGCGCGCAGATAAACCCCAAGCGGAGAACGGTTCCCTTTACCGATATTGAATATGCACTGAAATGCTTCACTTACTTCCACCCGTCGTTGAAATATTCCACCAATACTCTTCAGACTAAATTATCGGGTGGATTATATACCAAGTGTTGTGTGCATAATATTTACAACATGCAGTATTTTTATTCATCGGTTACGCAGCATCATATTGAAATGTCAGTTTTGATAGTTTTGTATACTTAGGATGTATTGGACGGGGTTTGTTGTGAGTGCGTCTATAGACGCGAACCCTAATATTAACAATATTCCTTCTCCTGTGGGAGCAGGCAGGGTGCGACCCAAACGCTTTCGAGTATAATGCGGATATGCTAATGTCTGCGTGGCATTTTAATATAACAACCACCCCTCGGTATTTTGCCTTCCAAAGTTTTGGAAAATCGATACAGTTTTCGTGTGCTTAATTGTTGATTAAGAAATTTCATAATTAATAGTTTTAAACGGTGCATGAACAGCATCAAAATTTCAATTTGCACGCTGTCAGGTGCAGTTTTCATTTTACTGTTTGTTCCCAATTTCATTATGCTTGATTGGGATCGTGTGGATTGTAGCTGGAATTTACATTGCTTTTATTTCTCCGCATCGTATAATGTAATAGTAATAGAAACAGCATGGCATTATGATAATGTTGTTTAATATTGAGTTTTTATGTGCTATTATGCATGTAATATTCATTTTATGTTTTCGATCAATAAAGGAATGGTGAGGATAGAGGATGGAATTGTAGGTTTTGGATCGGGGTAATTTTTGATCAGCCAAGGTTTCTTTGTCACCGCATTTTTACATTATTCATTTATCGGTAAATATAAATTAATTAAAACTTAATTCCATTCGATCCTATTGTGTCGCTTGGAATCAGAATGCCATAACTGCACATAACACACAATGAAAGAAGAAATCCTTTTAATAATCGATTTCAGTTGCTTGAATTCACGTTTCCATCGGTTGTTATTTCTCCGGTTTGTGTTGTTGCATTTTACATGTTGATTTTCTGTGCACAATCGCAAACAATCTGAAAATAACATTTCTATTTGTCTGCATTCTGTCGGTTTCCTTTGTGCGCCCAGTCGATTTCAGTGACTTCGGAAGCATTTCTGCCACTTTATGTATGGCTATTTTGCGTCGCGCTTTGTATGTACCTACGCCGCCATGCCGCCTCACGTTTGGCGCTAGATTTCGTTTGTAATGTATGACCGCCATTACCATTAGAACGTACAATTAAATCTAATTGATAATAATAGCGCCACCGTACGCGACAGTAGGGCCACTATCGGAATAATAATTTTTAATAAAGTGCATTACGAAATGCAGCTGCACCCGAATGCGCAACATCTCCGCTAAAATGGTTAAAATGTTATTTTACTTAATTTGCGTTTTACGTCTTTTTTGTTTAACGCTAATTGTGTCGCATTATGAAGACTCATCGGTTTTCTAGCAGGTGTCGTCAATGTTTGCCTTTTATTGCGACACTTTCCAACTTTCCGCAAACTTTCAACGTGTTTGATACTTGAGTTTTACTGATATTCGTAAATGTTTCAAATTAATTCACGTTGATTAATTTGTCTGGTTTTTTGTTGTTGCAGATTGCTCCATCGGCTAAGAAAATATGGGGTTTAGAAGGAAAAGACGGAAAGAACCTGACACTTCATCCGCTTACACATGAGGGTGTTTGGCGGGATCACACATGGGCTCCAGGTAAATATGAAAAAAAAAATTAAGTCATTACTGTTGCTGAAATTTCCTTAAATGAGTTTTCTTGCTATTCGTTTTGAGCATTTTCAATTGGTATTTTCCACCGCAATGGGCATCTGTCGGTAGTCCTCTACTGCGTCTACGTTAGAAGAAAATAAATTTCTTTAATTAAATTTACGAAATGCAATTAAACTCTCCTTTTGTTTCCGAATTTGTGCAATTATCTTCCTTCGAGATGTTCCCCGAAGCGAAGGTGCCGCTGCCGGAGGCAAATGCGTATGTGCGCCCTCTTGAAAAGAGTGATGTAATAGGAAACGGGGCGGCGTTGCCGCACAGACTTCGTTGTTTACGTAGTTGTTTAAAAGTTTAATCGAATATTATGCTAAGTGCGCTGTTGACGAGCTCGAGAGCTGCTCATCGAAAAAGTTTGCGCTGAACTTTTCGACATTAATATATCCTCCACATGCTTTACAGTTTTCTCTAAAATTATGCAAAGATTAAGGCAAATTTAAAAATCAACACGAAAAAGGCTAGACAAATGTAAATTGCGTTGTAAATCGTCGTCAAAATATAGCCGATTTGTATGCATCGAGGTTTTACATTATTTACAGTCGCACGCTGGTGGAGAAAACTCAAATTCCAAGCGCGCAAGCCGAAAATCCGAGCGTTCTCGCTTAAATAACGACCCGTAATGCGTTTATCTACATTTTCCTGCATTCAGCCATTTGGCACTCGGGTATTAGCCATCCCATCCGTGTGGGATTCGCTCGAATGTTGGCCATTTTGGCAATGCGCAGCAGCAGCAGGGTCAAAGCGCTCGCCGTTTGTAATTAATTAATATCCGCAGATCCAGCCGTCCGGATGATTGGTAATGCGATAACGATTAGTGCCTTGTTGAACGTCCTTTTGCATACAGGTTGGATCACCGCATGCAAAAGCGCAAACTTGCGCAACAACTTTGTAATGCAAATATGACCGATGTATACCAAAGCTGGCTGAGCGGACTGTGTTCGTGATGGACGAACCGATCGTGTGACGAATTTTAAACTACGCGCATAATTCAATGCTGTATAATTACTTCGCACGCTGTTATTTTGACAAGTTTATTATTTAGCAACAAGTATTGCATGTTCAACAACCGCAATGTCACTTTAGTGAGTAGTAATTTTTAGTTTTGAACCATTATCGAGTTATATATGATTAGTCGAATATAACTGATATTGATTTTTCTGTGTCATTTTCCTACTGACATTCTGCAATTTGTACGCCATAAACCATCTATATCAGACTTTCACTGTCATTAATTTACGGCGATTTCCATTTGCGTTTCTGCGGTCTATTTATCTCTCGTCGCGCGTCCTCGGCGTCTCTCTGCGTCGCCGAGTAAAGTGCGGTGTCGTACAATTCGCCGCACGCATTAAATAATGACATCTGTTCGATACGCGTCGCGAAACGTATAACGTTCGTATGCGCTGCTACCAGCCAGCAGCAGCAGGAGCCGGTTACCACAGCGCGCCTCTTTGTCAATGGGTGCCAAAGGCAAACGGATATTTATGGTCGCGCGCGCTTAGCAATAACAATTAATTCTACCGACAAGCGCATAGCGTAAACGAAAAGCAATAACACACGCGTTCTAGAGGAATCACCATGGATGCCATGAAGAATGAAATGGAGAAATGGAAAATCAACAACAATGCGATTTTCTCTGTGTGGGTGTATTCATTGGACAACGTGGAAATGAGCAGGGGGGGCGAAATTTCGAGGGGGGAAAATTGAATATTGAATGCGACGCATGTTGTGTTTACGCGGCGCCGAAAACGATGAAAATTCGAACCAAAACTGGGAATCGTAATTTTCCTACACTTGGTTGGCCCACCATTTGCTTGGGTTTCAATTCAGCTCTGGTCATAGATTTGGCTGTGGGAGTAATTTAAACGTTCGCGGAAATTCCAGTCGGGCGCATTCTTGGCAAAGCGGCAACGAGTTCCGGGATGTTGATTTTCGAATTATCATCCTCAACGAATTTTGATATTCCTTTCAATTGTGTATTATATTGCATCGCAAATGCTCTAAATCAGAAAATGCAAATCATGCATTTGTATCAATTCTGATATCCTGGCGTTCATTAGGTGATAATGTGACTGCCAGTGTGATGAAATAAATTTTCAGTCATCAGGTTCGTGTGTGAATCCAATCGAAACACAGTGTTAGCATTGTAATTGAATGAAATTTGAAGGTGCGGAAAGCGCAGCAGCACTGATTACAAATCTCGTATCGCTTTGTCACTTTGTGGATTCGATTGCAGCAGCGAGGCGGCTCGACGTTTTTGTTTGCCGCCCTGTCGCGGTGGTCCGAAATTTTATTCCCTGGCCCTGACATCGCTTCCGCTGCGCCGCATTCGGCGATCCGCTTGCGCTCTTCCTCGTTTTGTTTCCCGCGCGTACCGTTTGTTAAAGTTTAAATGAGCAATAGCCAGGCAAAACTCGCTCGGTATGCGTGTGTTAGAGAAGAGTAGGTGTGTGTTGTGTGTCGAAGACGCAATCGCCGCAGCAAGCGAGAGGGTGTGGTGTATGCGTGTGTGCGTCAACGGCGGCGGCGGCGGGCGCGTTTCGTTCGGGGCCGACCGTCGACTGATTGAATTCGGCCGGGTGGTTGCCCGGGCGACAGACGCCAACGTGGCCATGGCGACGCGAGCCCGGAACACGCGCGCACCCCGACCGCCTCAACACCGACGCCGCCGCCGCCGGCCGCAGTCGACGCCCGGCACGCCCATCCGCATACATCTATCAACGTTGTTTTTCACAAACATGGTTAATATAAACACATATTTTAATTGTTTCAATTTAATAAAGTGCCAAAATGAAACAGCTGCTAAATATCAATAGTTTTAATTTAGCTGACATGATGGAATCATTTCTGAATGCACTGCTATTGCATTTTCATGTTTCTATTATCATCATGCGATTCAATCGTGTCTTTCATCTTTTGCTCTTCTCGTGTCGGGGACTATCTAGCCATCTTGATGCAATATTAGTTCAGTGTACATGGAATTCACCGCACGAACTAAGCAAAACCAGTAAAACCACAAAAGCACCACATGCAATATTCAATTACACACTCGCACACTACACTTGCTCATCCTTCTTCGAAAGGCCCACGCGACCAGAGTGAAACACATCAGAAAATACCTGACGCGCAGGCAACGTTCACGGATCCATATTTCTATGCGCCATACACTCTATATCCTGGCAACAGCCGATGGAAACCCGATCATAAAAGCTTTTCCTGCGCAAGTTGTCGTCCATGTAGGTCGTAAACATGAACATGTAATACTCGTGTTCAAGTCGCAGCGGTGTGACGAAACCGGAAACCGTGTAATGTCAGGCGGGTCATCGCTTGTTGGCGGTTAGCGGAAAAATCGCCGACGCACTTTTCGGCTTGCTGGCTCTCGCCTCGTCGGCTTGCTGCCGCTCTGTGGCAGTTAGTCGAGCTGGAATCGCAGAGAACCACCACCTGCCGGCCCCGCTCGTTCAATTCATGTGCTGCTGTGAACCAGCCTCCGCACACGTGCTCACGTGGCGTCGTTTTATGACCGCACGTAGCCGCGAAATAATTAATCAAATGAATTTTTAATTCTAATTACCGCCCATCTCTCGTCTCTGTGAAACATGAAACACGTGGGGCAGCATATTTGACAAAGATGGCAGTGCATTTGGATGGCTTTCGAGCGAGCGAAATGCGGCCTCTGGGATTTTTGCTGCCTCTTTTGTCTGTTTTGCACGTTTTGCCGGCTGGCCCTACGTGCAGCTTGTGGCATAGAGTGAAAACGCGGGCAGTACCTTGAATACTAATGCCGGAAGTTGTCGCGCATCGCACGCGCCGCGCGTGTTTAGGCTTGGTTGAATGTGCCGCAAACCGGGAAGAAGTCATTGCCGCCCCAAATTGCGAATCGGATACTAATTGAATTTAATATCAAAATATTCAAATACGAGCACTGCCAAGTATCTGTTTGTGCTTGTAAGCCAGCCAGCACGGCCAACGCTGTTGAGGAAGAGTTAGTTAGTGCTTTCGTGAGCGGGCGGGTGAATCGCTGGCAATTAACTTGCAAATTTATGTTTTACATATTTAACGTTTTGCACTGGAATTTTGCAGCTTTTGGCCAAAATTACCGAGAACCGGGCCGAACACTGAACAAACAAACAAGTACAAACAACAACGAATAAAGTCAAACAAGGCATGAAATTTGATTTACCGAAATTACTACTTGCTGGAACAGTACAGTCTATATAGATCCTGTTTGGTTCGATCATTTTTTTCGTTTGAATTTTGAACATAATTTATTTTTGTTTTACGTTTCTAGTTAAGTTAATGCAAGCGAAATCAATGTTACAAACTTTGTGAATGTATTGCCGGAGCGTAAATATTATCTTATTTATTTTGCGCGCGTTGGCATGCCAACGCCCCGAAATCCACGAAACCTACAAAATGTGCTGTGCTCATCGCGCGCTCGCGAAATCGGCCAAGCGGTCGTTGTTCGAACGACGTTCATTCATTCGTCGCTCATCCGTTAAATTTTATCGCTTCCGAAAACATCGATTTTCTTTTTTCGTCCGCTCCATCTTCAGCATGCACGCCTTTATTGCAAAAACAATAAAATGTGATTGAATTGTTAAGCGTGCGCGCGCGCAAACGTGAATTTCATGCTTGCTTAATACAATTTAAAATAATACAACGCGATATTAAGTTTTGTATGGCGTACACTTTATTGTATTGGTGATGCTCTTGCTCGTTTCACTCTGCATACATTTGCGCGTGGCGAAGATGTGTGTAGCGTAAGGGGAGAAAAATTACTGAATCACGCGGCAAAATCCAGACGATGATAACAAGAGCAATGACTCGACCCGGCGAGCGAAAGCAATTAATTCATCTTAATGTGTGTTTCAATGCAAAGTCAACTCGTGAAATATTAATAATTCTTTGTTACGCCGTTTAATAGGCGTTATATTCAAAGGGGTGTGTTTTGTATGAAATTGCTTCTTTGGCATAAATTACGGCGACTGTTTTATACATTCAATATTATATTCGTTTGCAGCAAAAATGATGTGATTTAATTTCGAATACGAGGTCACGGTTAATATATTACGCGTCGGGCGCGGGAAATCGTTACATTTTAAAGGTTTGCTGCGCGCCAGAGCGCCGATATGACAAATTCTTTATGAACGTCGTGAACGATCGAATCGTTCGTCGAGCGAATGAGCGAACAAATTATTTTATCGATAGACCACCAGTGGCAGGCAGGCAGCTTTGATGGGATGTCTACACCTACAACTCAACGACACGTTTTTGACAAACCGAAAATGACACGCGTTAGATTCTTTTAATATCGCTTCCAGTGAAATTCGATTAAATATTTTACAACTAGCATTGACTATGCGCATATTTAGGAATGTTTGCGGCGTGTTTTATTAATAAGCTAAATTAGTCAAGTTATTAAATATAAATACATAAACTGAATGGAAAATCAATGGTCATTAGTGTCATTAGATATTAGTGACGAGAAATGAATCGTGCCAAGTATCTGCCATCTTTTTGAAGTCATTCTGATCATTTGGAGCAGTAACAAATCGAATTTCCGATTGTATACTTGATGTATTGTCTGTTCTGCGTTTTTTTTTGTTTTCATTGGTTTTTTGTTTGTTTCCGTCGGTTCTCATTTCGGTCGTCAATTCTCATTTATTTACGTCCCGGAAAAAATCTATTCTTATTCCAATTCCTAGATTCTCGTCGCGTTCCGTCTTTATTTTGCTTCCTTTCATTTGTGCTAGGGCCATTTTGTTTCCTTACATTCTATTTGTTGGGTTCGTCTTTTCCGCGTTAGTGTTGATTGCCGGCAATACTACGCAAAGATAGAGATTACGTGTGGTCCGATTGGGGTTGCGATGTCGTCGTGCGTCGCCCATCTGTCTCGCCACTGTGTTTGCACGGATGCCGCCGTACGGCGTGTAATGCGAGCGATAATGTCGACGTCCTCGCACTCCCTCGGGACGTATTATTTCGCGGGATAAGAATTCAACAAAGAAGTTATCCAACGACTTTAGTATGTTCTCGATTTTGTAGTGTTTTGTACTCGGTGGTCGGTACTCATGCGCGGCGTAATGGCTTGCGGATGCAGGATATGTTGTTGTGAAGACTCCCAAGCGCATTTCGGGACAAAGTCGACAATGTAGACTTGAGGGCGTTTGTTAGGTGACTCTCGGATGGTGGGCATTAATAAATGTCGAGCAGATTGCTCGTCCGAAGGACGCCGACACAAAACACTGACAAAGTGCATGATTATCATTTTATCATTCTGCAGAATGATGGGACGACGATCCTACTGCAGGGAAGAACGGGTTGGCATGATGAAGAATGAGGAAATGTGAGCTTGCGGGAAAAGAGGAGTTGCGGGTTGATAGAAATGAACGACTGGCGGGCCGATAAAGAGAGGACTGTGATGCGGCATTCTGGTCCGCGCTCAGGACGGCGGAAAGCAAGGGTGATGAGATTGTAAAGCGCCTGGAATAGGGTTGGATGCCCTCGTCTGCGACGCACGTCGTGCTTTGTCGATGGGGTTATTAATGATTACGCATTAGACTGTTGTTCGGCGTCGACCAGTGACAAACTTTTAGCAATCTGTAATTCAAAAGTTAATTAACACTTTCCCTTCAAGCATCCGATTTCCATCTATTCATTTCAAGGGTTTGAAGCACTTTGGCGCCACACTAATTGATGTATATTTCTTCCAGATCATTCTGTTACTGCTCCACTTGGTTTGGGTCGCCGCGGTGGCTATCCCGGTGGTGTCGGGGGTGGCGGCGATGCGAGCATACTATCCCCACGCGGTAGCGACACGCAGCCCACATTGGGCGTAAAGATGGTTGAGTACGTGCTGGGTACATCTCCGACCAACAAGGATAGCCTCGAGCCGCGTATGCGAGCACTACACCTGGACGATAAGAACGATAAGGATAACAAGCCTGCTAGTCCAAAGGACGATGGCGGTGGTGTGGTGGTAAACGGACAGGTCGCCGTGCAGAACGGACAAGTCGGGCAGAACGACGAGGACGGCAAGGGATTTAAGTAAGTATTAATTTCTTCTCGTTTTTCCCGCCCGTCGCGTGCACACATGACGACCGCGGCGGTTCCGGGCATTAGCAGGATAGGAAATAGGCAATGAAAAGTCCAGTCGCGTGCTTCATTGAATTTTATCCGAAATTGAATGGATCCTGAAAGCCCACTGCCGAAAAGGCGGTTTTGCTTTTCACTTGCCACGTTCGTGCGGTTGGCGGCGGTGGCGTGGCTCTTCTTTAAGGCGGACGTCTCCTGCATTAACTCCTAAACTTTGTGAATTTATAGTCCCACGGTCCATGCCCTAGGCCAAGTGAGCTACACCTCTCGTTTCATCCCGCTTCCCGCATCACTTGGTCATGGCTCGAACTCTCTAGTCTACTCCCCTGCTTGGAAAGTTGGAATTTATTGCCGTTGCGTTTTATATCCGATTGCACCTCGGTCGGCACCTCGACCACGAATTTATATCATCGAATTTTATCATTTTATCACCCTGCAAGGCCTGCAACAAAGACGTGTCTTCTCGTGCCGGGCGCGTCGTGTTGCAGTTGACCATGCCGGATGCTCGTTTCGCCGATAACCAGCTGCTCTTGCGGAGTGGAGTGCTGACTGCTGACGCTGCAGGGAAACACGAGAACGGCGCGAACGACGAGCGCGAGCAAGTGCGGTGCCGTACCTGCTGCTGCTTGTCTCTTGCTCGGCTAACCGATAACCTTGGACGCGCATTATATAAAGAACACGGGTGCTGCGGACGTGTGAGTGTGTAGGTCCTGCGGTCGGCGCATACTATTAAGGCTAATGAATATTACTATAAATAGGATATATTGCTAGAACGCTGGCGTGTGTTGTTACGCTAATTATTCAACGCTGAAATATGGACTCATATGATCATATTATCATGCTTGGAGGTTAAGTGTATCGCGTATCGTTGGGAGATGTAGTATAGTTAGTATTTTCATTTTTACGTTTGGTAGACTTAATTTTATCATCGTTTTCCATGTTCAGCGACAATCGTCATATTCAGTATAACAAAGGAAACATTAGCTGAACGAAACATTGAAATGAATTCGTACATTGTTATTTTTTATCGACGCAACTTTCTTTATTTTTTTTTATTTGTTTGTTGTGCGTCCCAAGGAGATGTTATTTCTCGTCGTCACGCAATTTCACTGCTGATATTATATAAGTTCCTCTTTAAAACCCTAGTATTTTGTTTAATGATATTCTTTTTTCGTTTTGTTTAAACAAAAATTTAGGAAAGTGTTTGAGTTCATTTTTTTTTCTTTTTATTCGGATTTAAAATTTAACACGCGCTCATAACGTAGCGGCAGTGGCCGCCTTTTTTTCTTCTATCATGATGTTAGCTTTGCGTGGTGTGTCACTCTCTCGAATGTATATTGCCCCATATTGCGGTTTTTGGTGCATTGCGCGTAATTTTCGCCCCGCACGCCCGGTTAAACGAACGGCACACTCGGTGCTACTCTGCCATGTATTTTATAGTGGAGGCGGTGGCGGTGCTGTGCGTTTCGGCATGCTGCTACTGCATGCAAGAAAATTCTGCGGTGCGGGAAGGAGATGAGAGAAGCTAGCAAGGCAACGCGCACAGCAGACTTCCAAGGCAACACAATTCGCGCTTGCATTACGGTAATAGGCGGCGGGTGGTGACCCGGCCCCTAAATAAAAGAGTAACCGTCCCGGCTGCTGTGCATGCACGCATCCTCAGAGTGAATTTATTGCCCGCCTGCGAAATAAACACGTAAATACGCAAATGCACAACGTAATATATAGTGGGGTGTTTGGCTGTTGGAAATGATATTGGACGAATTTGTGAATAATATCACCAAATCTGTGTTAGCGGCATTTTGACAAACGGTGGCGCAATATTTTGTAATAATTCGGGTTGCTGTGATGTTATTTCTGGTAAAGGTGTTAATTTCTGCTTTGTTTTAGTTACAAATTGTGTAACTTTGCTGAACACTCTTTTCTGTCAGTTTTCGGCTTCTATTGCTTATTATTCGTCCAATTTTGCAATAAAACTATGTTAAAGTAGAGTTGATCGGTCTGAAGTACACTTGGGTTCAGTCAGCAGGACGGAAGTACTCAACTAATTATGTGTTGCACATAAACTGCCTAATTATAAAACAACAAGTTAAAAGCATTGATACGATTGTGGTTCTCTGTGCGCTGCTGCACAGTAGTAGAATCTGGATGTAACGCGCCCTGCTGCTGCTGCTAGTATGTGACTCGTTAACTAATTATCGTTAATCCACAGGGATATAACGTTGGATTTGTGATCGCGACGATTGCGGGCGGCAAGGCAGAAGCGTTGATGAGAACGGATTGATTCGAGGATGTGCGACAAATTTGCGCCACATCTCCAGACCGTGATTTAATTCCAGGGCGCCAGCAGCGAGAACAGCATTGAAATGTGCATTCCGTCAGCGTTGCTCGGTCCCACCTTGACGGCGGCAGCGCGATCGCTCTATCCGTTCAAGGTTCCGCGCGTCTACCTTGCCCGAAGTCAATGACATGTGCGTGCTCTCGTGTTTTCTCGCGTGTGTGCGCTGGTTGCCAAGGCAATCGCACTCCCACTGTTCCTGCGCGCTGCCCCACTTGTAGTTCCTGCTGATTGTAAACAGCCAGCGCCACCTTCGGTCCACTGTCGTAACAAGTTTCTATGCTCGGTGACCTACTCGCGTTAATACAACACTTCTCCTGCTCGCCGTTAGGTGGCGCAAGCGATGTCGTTTTGTGAAGCTTGTCACAATCGCATATTTATTTTTTGTTGGTATTGTTATTACAGCCGAACGCCCGGCAGCCGCCAACCGTCGCCGGCCGAAGATGATTTGAGTAAGAACGGCTTGCAGCTAGAGCAAGGCGTTGTGATACTCAAGCCCGATCAACTGCCACCGCATCTGCAACATCAGCAACACTTGCAACAACATCTTGCACCGCATCTCGGCGTTACCCTCGCCGAGTCGGTCAATCAGCAGTTTGAGCATTTTGGGGATCAACCGCCACCGCCGTATGAACAACATCAGTACGCAGCGCCACCACCACCACAGCCTCACCAGGTCGACAGCGCCGTCTTGCAACAGCAGCAGCACAACTTCGACGTACAGGTAGGATTTTTATGACTATTTCACGCCATTTTAAATTATTCTTGCGTGGCGAGTACGACGCCATGGGCGTCATAAAAGTTATAAGCTGACAATAAATTAAGATTTGCGATTGTTACGGATTATAACCGGGCAGGAATTCCTATGTTTTCGACGAAAAACAACATCGATTACAAGGCGATTAAGCCACAATAAACATCGCGGAATTCAGAAACTGCTTGTGTTTCACAATGCACGAGACGTTTAATTGGCCATATACACAGAGTAATGCCACGATAATCATGGTAATAGAGCAACAGTGCCATTTATAATAACTGATTGTTTTGTTAGATAGCGGGCGCACATGTAAGACCGGCGACCGGTCCAAGGATTTGAATAATGTGTGCCCCGGCTGGGCCGCAGGATAATAAGAGCTGGAAACAATGTTTGTGTGTTCAGCAACAACCACATACATGCATATAATGTACAAACTCGTGCGATCTGGTTTCACGTGGGGAAATTATTTATTGTGATCAAGAAAGTGAATTATTATGTCGTATCCGTTCCGAGAAGGCGTTCGTAATAATTCATTAAATACCACCGAATGATTGCCGGTTGTGCTGCGACTGCTCGACTTCACGTTCAGACAGTCGGCGAGAGAGTGCTTAGCTACTAAGCAGCTCTTTCGATGTGGTGAAACAAGCGATTAAGTTGTTATTGTAAACGGTTTACACACGCCCGATTAGATTGCACATGCAAGAGGCCAATCAACACATCAATAACCTTACAAAATCTTGAGAAGTAGTACTTGGAGGTTTTCCCCGGTTTCTTATTGAAAATAAAATTAAAAGTTTTAAAATTAAGACGGTTCTGATTGGTGGTCGATTAGACTAAAGCCTTAATTAAAAATTGAAAGCTTCTAATAATTCATGAATCAACAAGTCAAGTTAAACGTTCTAACGTGTAATTTACATCTTGTAGAATGGCGAATTAGAAAATTACAAAATTTGCATTTTGTTCGAATTTTTGTTTTTCCTTTCAATTTAAAGCTTTTATCTAAATTGCTGTAGTGTGGGTTTACAATTCGATTTCACAGATTCTCTCTTGTTACAATTAGAGTACTAATATTTGCTCTCGTAGCTTTTATAATTCGTCGGTCATTACATGCGGTTGCTCCCTCGGTGATTATCCGCGTGCGCGTTGCGTTCGCAATACAATCAACTAACTCGCTGTCTTCTCGAGCGTTAAAGCAAAGACGAAAACATAGTTTAATCTGCGAGTCGAGTGAGGCTTTAATTAACATAAAATTAGACGTTTAACAGAGTGTTAAGAACTATAAAATGTGTGGTAGTTTCTCTAAACGTGTATAAATTATTCTACTCGTAAAATTGTTGAACCTAAAGAACAGCTAGGGCGTATATTATGATGAGAATAAGACAGTGGCAAATTCGAGTAAACTTTGTTAATTGGAGGAATTGGAGGAATAATGAACCAGTTCGCAACTGAGCCTCGAATGAATGAATGAATGCATGCCAATTAAAAATGCAGGATGTTGTTTGTGTTTACGCTTGCGTTTTTTACACTCATCGTTTACGCCTGCCTTTGCTCTATTAAGTTTCGCGGAATCGAACAAGTTTGGTGCAGCACTAGATTTCGAAATTTAGAAACCGCTCATCGTACACGCGGGCGGACGTAATATGCACTCCACTACTAATGTATGTTATTTGCGTTCACTGCATTTTTGTTGTTGGTGTGCGTTTAGCAATTTTCCCTTTTTGCCGATTGTGCGATTAAGCAATTGAGTAACTTTGATTTCCTCACTTGCCAGTATATTTACACTGCTAAGGCACATAAAACGCAACGGAAACGTAGAAACGCTTTTCCTATTACCTCGAGATGCATACAAAGTGATTAACGCAACTTTTAACATTATACTCGACTAAGCGTTTGCGTTCAAACAATATGTAACAATGAATCATTTTTTACATCACAATTTCGAAAAGAAAGTCTTAAAGATAAATGCATACAGAAAATTGCAATGCATTTGAGATTAGTTACATTTAGTTTTCGGAATAGTTTTTCTTTCTAATTGAAGTCAAATGGGCGTTAATGCCAGCACAATTTAACGAGAACAAAGCGCGTCGTTATATTCGTGATTTATCTCGCGCCGCTCATCGTTCCATCGTCTAATCTGTTTTTATTTAGTTTCATTCTTCCATTCGGCCAGCTAACTAACACTAATGTCCACCTAACGCACGGAAATATACTGGAAGTTTTTGGAAGGAAATTCATTTGTTTTCATTTACGTTTCATCGTCCCGAAAGCTGCACAACACATCGTTTAGGCTCCAAGTTTGTACGCGAAACTCTCGGTAAATAGCTCGAAATTTAGTAGAGTTTCTTAGTCATGGCGTGAGTTTTTGGCAAGCTTTTCACATTATTGCTCTACGGATGGTTTAGGAAAATTAGCGATGGAAATAAATTCAAATTTGTACCTTTAGTTGCGGTTTCTAATGGCAATCTTTCGAAACTTTAATTTTTCCATCATATATTTAAAGTTTTATCTACAATCATGACACTTTAATGATTCTAGAATGTTTGTTTTGGATGCAGCAAATTTTTGGGATACATACTGTCCCATGGCGCTGCTGTATACACTTGAATCTTATACTTGTATGTTTTGGGCGACGCGGTGTGCGCTTAAACATGTTAAAGATGCAACATTCATCTAAATATATCACACACTCATCCGCCACGCACACATTGGCCAGCGTGCGCACTTGCTTGGCTGCGTTTATGAGATCTTCGTCGAGATGAATATTCGCGATTTTCTAGTCGCGCGCGCGTACGTATCGAAGTAATAATGTTGGCGATAAATTTTCCTAGAACCCGCCGCCGAAGCTTCATCCGCCCGTCTCTAGCGCATGCAGGACCGCTTGCCGTGGCGCGTGGGAAATAAATCGTATATCAATCATCTCAAGCGGGGATAATTATAAAGTCGTCTCTAACGCGCGGTTACTAAACTTTTATATCCTCGAATTACTCGTTGATTTTTGATCATTTAATGTTTTCATCTTGTGTATGGTTGTTTCATCGTCACATTCGATGATTCAACTTCTCTACGGGTCGGGTTCAAGTTTAACTTTGACTTGATGGTATTGTTCACATTGTTCGTGTTGTAGCTTCGGCTCTATGGAACGATGGATACGGGGTTGCTTGGTTTTTTGCTTTGAAGCAAGTATTGAAGAATGCGCGAGGCATGGCGTGCCATACAGATATGGATGTCGTGTGTTTGAGCTTGGACTTCTTGCTTGTATAAATTATACGGACGTCGTACGCCATGCGTATTGTGAGAACTTTATTATGAATTTAACACGCTCCACGACATAGACGAGTTTGTCGTCATTGCGCAACCACATGTGCGTTTTTTTCGCTGTACCATAACCGCATGTTTTAATCTTTTACTGTGTGGAACGAAACGAAATTGATGCCATTTGCAAATTGTCGATTTGGTTTTTTTAATAGTGTTGCTGTTGTGACTTAAGTTCAAGATCAACATGCAAGTGAACTTAAGTCAATGTTTGATCTTTTGAATTTTTGGATTTGAATGTGTGTGCGTTTGTGTTGCATTTTGCATTGCTCGAGGAAATTGCGCTGCCGACATGCGAGCCTTTGGCTGGGCACACCAGCGAGGCATGGTTCGCGGACGCTCTGAACCGCGACCCGGTGAACGAACTCCTTCATCTGGTCGAACGACGACCGCCCAACGACGTCTTCGTCTGCGTTTGCTATTATTCCAACGCGCGCGCGCGCTTCTCCGCCAGCCGTGGAAACGCACGCGTCGAACACGAAACATTCGTAACACGAACTAATGTGTGCGTTTGCATTGTTGTTATAGTTTTGTGCGCTATACACTTACCATTCTGCTTACACTCACACCGACGCAGAACAAAAAGAGCATTGTCTTCAATTTTCCCGCTCAAGGTTGTGACCGCACACCAGCTCGCTATTCGTACGTTATTACAAACATTGCCAACAATACCAACATAGAAGAGAATAATTCAAACATTACGGATTTTATAAATTACGGGCAGATGTGCGACGTGTACATAAATCTTCGACTCAACTTTTATACCTTTGGTACACTTTAGCGACTGGTCTAGTTTACATAAAACTTTTCAAATGTATGATTCGGCGAACTCAAAATAGCGCACCGTGTTTTTAAATTTGCCTTTTCACTCCACCGCGACATGAAACGCACTTGTTTGCACTTGTTTTGATTCAGCACTTATGAAAACTTGTCTAATTTAAATTGATTAAAAGACGCAAACAGCTGCGGCGCGTGTTTGCGTTCGTTTTGCTCCCACAATTTCGTGATTAATTAAATTGCACGCGCCCCTGTCCAGGTGAGCGCTCGTATTCCTTGGCGGCTGAAATTTTCACCTCCCAAGTTGTCGGTGCCGCACTCGCGCACATGCTAAATGCTCTCAGGAGACGAGCGCGCGACGTGTGGTGTTTGTGCGCCGAGTGTATCAGTGCGAAATTCGGGTCGAATGGTCGGTTAATTAACGTGCCGGTCCTCCAATAAACGTCCAATTACGGCCTGCGCTCACAAGCGACGAGTGGTGCGGGGAGCAGAGTTTGTGGCGCCGGAATTAGATTAGCCTAGGCCGTCCGTCCCCCGCACTGCTGCAACACGGGCAGTTTCTGGAAATGTTTGCTTTCAGAATTTCCCGCATCTTTTTAGGACCTAGGAAGTGGCATAGAGAATTAATTCCGTGAAAATGTAGTTTTGTCATTTTTGTATGTATGTAATTTTATTGAAACATTTATGTTGCACCAGCGCTGAAACATGTCGCACGAAGTGTTTACTCTACGTCTTCTGTTCTAGTATTAAATACGCGAGAATGGTTGGAGTGTGGGTGACATACGGCGCATTATTTTATATTTACGTGTCATTAACGTGGTGCGCACTATTCCTCTGCAGCACAGTTTATAGTTGAAGTAGTTTCCTAGCATTTTCAATGTTTTCCTAGCAGTTCTCTAGCGACGTTCAGAACTTTTATTGTTGCGCGTTTGAAAATGACGTAAACGCCCTGCCTACCATTGGGAATTTGTCGTATAAAATTCACTGAATTGAACTTTATTTCTATAAATTATATCTTTTTGCCTGTCAAATTAGATTTTTGCATTCACATCAATTTCGATGTAATATTAAAGTAACGCAAACACAAGAACATAAAATAATGTCATTATAAACAGACGGAGCTTTACGGTGACACGTATGCGGGCATTGTTGCGTAGTGTCGTCTCGACGAGTGAGGGTAACGATGCCGGTAGGTTTTCTGGCTAAAACTTCCACCTCGGGAGCACAAGAGGATTGGAAAACAATTTATTCGTTGTCGATTTGCCGCATGTTTGCACGGATTGTTTCGTTTTTCTGCCGTCAGTTCCACGCGCGACGTAAAATATGTAAAGCGGTGACCGCGTTTGCAATCGATTTGTCTGGCTTTAGGTTTTAATGTTTCTTTAATATTTTCCTGGTGTCTCGTTGGTTGTTTTTCGTTTTCAATTTTCCGTCGACTATAAAAGCGTATAAAGAAAAGAATCGTAGATATACCTCGAAGAAGAACAATCTCCTGATGGGAAGAGGTCTCAGGATTTTCTGCGATAATTGATGTTTAAATTCCAGGAAAGAAAATTGTTTGTGTTCCGATTGCTCATATTGCTCGGGAGCTAGACAGCTGGAACTCGAGATTGTAAACATTGTTTATTCGTTCATGAGAAAATCTTGTATTTAATTTGAAGAACTCTAGTTTGCTTAGGATAGTGAATTCTTGTGCTTTGTGTTTTTTCCTGTTTTCTGAGAAGGCGTAATTTTCTCTAAGAATTGTTGTTTTTCCGTTTTGTTCGCCCGCCCACTTCTCGGCGTATCTCGGTGTTCCGTTTGTGCGCCAAGCTCGTACGTCGCTAATTGAAACATCGGGATCGCCTCTCTGTAATTAGCGTTAATTGCAGGAAGGAACGGTGCTGCGGAACGGTACAGCGCCTTTGTGAATTTTATTACACATACTGTACAAGTACAAGACAAGTTCGTCCGTTTGTCGTTTTAATTAACTGAAAATACGAGTTTTTGCCTACTGTACGGAGGGAAAGATCATTTATTTTCTCAATTTTTGACGTTTTCTGCTCCTAGACACGACAACACCAATTATACTTCGCTTACGGATAAGTATCTTAAGGATCGTTTTAATGTGACCCTGATGGAGAACTTCCAAGAGCTCTAACAATACTTACACGGCCATTACGTCATTAACATTTTGGCATTTTTAGCAATTATTAGTGCTTTGTGTCGAATGTCCTTTTCAGCTTGCTAGGTAGTTATGGCTTAAGGTGAAGCTGATGATTTAGCATACGGGTTTACTTCGCTTCCTCTTTACTGCTTGTTTAAGCTGGCCAGAAATAAGGGGTTTGCCAGTGTGCACTACGTTTTATACGCATTTATGAGCGCGAAAAGGTTTATAAAGGCACCAGTTGGAAGCTATGCGCGCTCCGAGGTTGCGTGATCCAGCGACGTATTTCATATTCTTTTCTTTTTATACGCGACTTATGTCTGAGGGAAGCACGGCTGGGTGGCTCGCCTGGGCTCTTGCGTTCCGCGTTGGTGCAGCGCTGGAGCTCGCGCCTCCTTCGCTCGGCATGAAATTGAGTGTGTGCGAATATGGAATATGGAGCTAAGTTAAGAGGTTTTCCCGTCGGTTTTATATGCGCGATACGTGTGTGCGCATGAAAAGTGCGCTAACTTTGGCGGCGCGCAAACTTTTTCATATACGTGTCGGGAGTTTTGAGGATCTTTCATATCGGATGGTCGCAACCGCGGCGCGAGGCTTGACGTTTCAAATGGCAACCGCCCCTTAGCCGCAAACACGTATTGCTAATATAAACCGAAATTGAATTTATGCCTGCTCTTTCAACACCGCGCCGACCCTTCAAAAGTTTGTAATTAGTAAAACAACTTCTGTTTTAACTTTGACGCGTAATTGATACTTTTACTTGCGAAAAGCAAGCGGAAATATAATTCGGTTTTGCTACTACCTAATAAAGATATTTTTCATATTTGGAAATTAATGGGTTTGACTGTTGGAAGCGAAAATCAATTTCACTAATTAAGTCGCCGCCTTTGTCGTTTCTCCCGCGGCGACCTCCACCGTTGATGTATTTTAATTAGTCTGATGCACCTTAGGCTAGCGCGCGCACTCCGTGACGACATAATATTTATGCCCTTAATGCGACGCTCGCGGAGAGCTCTTGAAGTCGCAAAGTGCAACCGGCCGACCGATCGCGGCGTTATTATGCCGAGTGCAGACAATGCTCTGGCCCAGGCGGCGCGGAACGGAACGGCCGGTGAAGAGGTGAAGAAGATTCCGACACGCCACATAGCGTGCCGCCGACCTGCTGGCTGCACCCTCGCACTAAACTAGGCGTTTCATAGAAGAATTATAAATTAATCTAGCGCTGGAGTCTTTTCTATTAGCGGTGTTTTGTCAGTACACTTTGTACATGCTGCACTTAATAGTGTGCCCAGCCCTGCCGCCACTTGCCGGAAAATGCCTTCGTTATATTTTCCGAACGAGTCATTCCGCATTATTATCGTTGCTTTCTTTTTCTAGTCCTTTTCTAGGTGCTGCATAGAAGCATCGCGCTGAAACCGAATACCCACTTTTTCTCTACAAATGCCGAGTCTTGTTGGTTGGAAAATTAAGGGCTGGTTGGCGTGGGACACTCCCATGTGCGATGCGTGGAAAGGGTTTATAATGCAGCAATCTGTGCCGTGCCCCTTTTCGGTGCCATACCCTTTTGCGAATGAAGTTAGCAGCTTTTCGCACCCGCAACCCGTCAACCCAAGCAATCGCACGTAATGTGCTCGTTTAAAAGTCGACTCTCGTTCTGACACTCGGTCTCTGCTAGCCGAAGGAAACTCGGAAGATGCGAAAACGAATGGCTATTTAATCCCGCGCCGACATGTGCATTTCTGCCATTCTCCGTCTCTTACATCTGGTATTTCTTCACTCGCAAATATCCGACGTGGAGAATTCGTGCAGGGCTGGAATTTGGACATCCTGGCAGGAAGACACTTACGCATAAACATATGATATATCTTTGAAGGTCGAGCAGCAGCAGGAACATGAGGTCTCATCCTTTTACATCCAATGCTCGTCTTTGCCGAGTGACTTACTGCATAGCTGGGATTACGAATTTGGGCAAACGTCAAAAGTAACAAAATTCCATTCCATTATACGCTAAGATGGAATATACTTCCGAACTTGGAGGGTCTCACATTTTGTAATATGCACGCCGTTTCCGGTTAACAAGCCTGAGGCATCTCCTCGGGAACGCTCTCTACCGAGCGGCTTTTTGTAGAACTGGGAGCTTCCAGTTAACAATTTTAACAAGGTTTGGAAAAATGTAGGCTTAATCTCTGTACATAAAAGCCGGATTTGACGCTTTTAATTCTCGTGTGAATTGTTAAAACTCACAACACGTTTGTACCCAGTCAGGAAGAATGAACACAAGCCTCGAAACAAGAATTAAAATAAATCCAAACTGAAATTGAATTTTTTTAATTAATAAAATGAATGTTTAAGTACGAGCACGAGTTCATACTTGTTCGTGGAGGTAGTGCTTCGCTCTTATTAGAATATTCACGTTAATTATTTTTATAATGAATGCGCGAAGAAGTAATTAGGTCTCATAAAATATTTATACGCGCGCGCTCAATGCGCCCGTAATTGCCCAATTAATCACTCAAGCTGCACTTTTATAGCTTAACCATTATGAAATTATATTGTAATTCATTTACCATGATAATATATAAAAGTTTAGAATTTTCTTGAACTTGCTGCTTGTTATGTTAGAATATTATTAGGCACCGCAGCGGATGAGTGAGTGGTGGTGGTAGGTAGGTAGGCGCATTATAAATTACGTTTAGTATAGTTAAGTTTTTCCGTGTCATTAATATTCACTCAATCGTCTCTCGCGTTCTGCTTTGGAATGGCGCTGAGAATGAGTCGTTAACATTGCTTTGATGCCAACAACAACCGGCTGAGTTTGTTATTATATTTCGCTTCTGCACCGCGCTGCTGTCTTGCTTCCAGATGCACGACACATGAATGAATGAAATGCGAGCGTGTGTAAAGCTTAGCATCGTCGACATTGCTGTCATTAAGCGTAGGAAAATGCAGAAAGTAATTTAAATGACGTCGTCTAAAGAAAAACATCATAAAGACACGCAAAAACTACTCTATGTAAATAAGATAAATTGTTGTCGAATAAGAAACTTATATCTGTGGGCGGATAGTGGAGTTTAGTTCCAGGATTTCGACATCTGGTGTTTTCCGCTGCTTGCGTACTTATTAAACAGTGTTTTTCCGCGTGCACTTCTTTTGCGCGTTTCAATGACATGTTGCCTTGATGTGGCTTGACAAAGTTTGTTTTATGTGACGCGTCTGAACTTTGAAACGTTTGAGTGTTTGTTTCGCACTCTCTGTGGAACGTGAGAAATTTCGTGAAAACCGAAACGCAAACCGGGAATGTTTGCGTGATGGCTCGCGCACTCAATACCGACCGGCGTTTGACGTTTGACGAAAGTTTACATCTAGCGATTCGCGCGAGCTTCTCATCTCCGCACGAACATATTCGGATGTTTTCATTGGGGCACATCCAAAACCACACGCCGACTTTCAACCTCCGTTCGCAGTCATTGAGTACTAGAAAGAAAAACCAGAAAGACAAATAACTGCGGCAAAAAAGCTCTGTTTTCATTTTCTAAGAAGCGGATTTTTATTTTTGGAAAAAGCGAAAATTAAGACGTTTGTTGTTTACGTTTAGTTTTTTCCTCTTGCGCAGAGGTTTCAAAGATAAACAACCTCTTTTAAGGTTCGCGATCGAAGTTATTTTATTTTATGAGTATCGACGTTGGAAGCGAAGCATGTGATGGCTTACGTTTCCTTCGTTTTTATTGATTTGATTACAATTTGCGTTCCAATGGTAAACAGTTGGCCGGCGATCAATTGTTCACTACGCCATCTGACGATGCGATCTATACCGGACATCAATATAGTTAACATCACATTAAAGCAAAGTAAATTTTGTTGTTGTATGAGGCTAGAAAAAGCTTCCTGCTTTATGTTATGTGTTTCAATCGGTTTCGTATCTTGTGATTTTACGTCAATCAGGATGTACTCATTTTATGTTTAAACAACACCATGAAAACCAACTATCGAATACATGATGTTATTGACATTTAGCAATCGAATAAAAAACAATTTTATATCGATTTTTAAAATGCATTTTGCGCATTGTAATCTTTTCTGACTTATACGCCTGGAATGCGCGGCTATTATGATAACATATGGCCGTTTACCCACAAAAGGATGTGGATGTGGCCGTCTGTTTTCTATGCGAAATGCATGAATCAGTTCAAATATGCATTGATATTGCATTATAAACAAAACCGCATTGGCGCTCGAGGTTGTTTCGCTCACGAGGCACATATGGATGACGCTTCCAGCGGGATCAATGCGTAATGAACCGCGCGCACTCACACACACACATTCAAACAAGATTCAACCATCCGACACTGAAAAGGATAAATATCTAAATGTCTTCGTCATTGCATCCCGTAGCTTTTCCGCACGGCGGTAGTAGTCGAGCGCGCGCGTCTGCAATCAGATTTGCGATTTACATTTCGCATTTTACGTTTTGCGTTTTCATGTTTTATATTTCTCAGCATATGGCGCCATCGAACACAAACGCGCACATGCATCGTCGACGACGTCGCATCATCTATCGTCGGGCGGCGCATAAATAATTGATTTCGTATCTGCCGGTTGATGTAGGCAACCGGAAAGACACAGGTAAAGCACACGTCTCGTTATGCGAACGTCATTTCTTTAATGAT
This sequence comes from Dalotia coriaria, assembly GCF_025399875.1. Lineage (NCBI taxonomy): Eukaryota > Metazoa > Arthropoda > Insecta > Coleoptera > Staphylinidae > Dalotia > Dalotia coriaria. The sequence continues at coordinate 779,722 of NW_027045457.1, forward strand.
CCTCTTTATCGCTTTCAGTTGTGTGCATTCGAGCGAAATTAGACGCGTTGTTTCTATGTCGGTCGGATGTCATTTAATGTAATCGTTAAAGACGAGCAAAGAGAAATGACGCAACTCTGTAATGCCTACACAAACTGTGAAACGTGAACATTTCATGAAATTTCCTCTAGTGCCTTGATAGGAGAATCGATGGTGTCAAATTATTTACTAATATGCGTCTTACAGTTACCGCATTGGGGTAATTAGTTAATTGGTGGAATTGATTAGTAATTTGGGCGGTATACGACACGCGATCAAAGCGCTTCTATGTCATCAAACATTAAATTATTTCGCGTCAATATTACACTATTAGTCAGGTAACGAAATTTTGTTGTATTTAGTTGTTTTTTACTTGCAAGTTCATAATCGATATTAACTTATTGCTGTACATACAACATACTATATTTATTTACTTCACGATTATAATTAGGCCAGTATGCTAGCTATTTTCGGTGCTTTGTTCGTCTGTTTGTCTTTGCACTTTCCGTTTTGTTAGTTTACCGAACGAAAAACGTGCCCAACAAAACCCACAAGCGTAATCATTGAATTTTTAAAAGGTCGCAGTCATTAATGTAATTGATTCAACCCCATAAAAGCGTATAATACAACCGATGTTGCCTTTGCGGTTACAGCTTTTCAGCTGTTTACTTTTTAACGCATTGCCGTAGCGATGTCCGCAATGGCTGAAATGTTTGTGAGAGCGTACTTATCGATTTCTAATCAAACGCGACCTGGTCGACGCACAGTGCCGCGTAATTGTTTTAATTCACGACACGTGAGCCCGACGAAAACGTTCGTATAGGCACTTCAATTTTCTAATTATTTTTCGTTCTTTTCTGGAACTTTTTTATCTCATGGCGCACCGATTTCAGCCGAGTTCATTATCCCTAATATGAAACGTTTCCTTGGATAATTCCAAGCACGATGACATTTAATGCAATAAGTCGATTCGAAAATGTTAGGAGATTTTCTTTCCGAAGCAGAAAAAATGAAGCGTGCGATCCTAATGAGAAAATATCGAATATTCGTATTTTCTATGGAAGAACGAACCTTTGCTTTTCGTAAAATGAGAAGAGTCTACAGAAGGCAAAGAAATGAGTAAAATGATCATGTGTTTTCATCATATGAGATTTTTCTGCTTTTTCTTCTTGCCTTCTTCCAACAGGAGTCATTTTACATTTTCCAATCGCTTTTCTTGGTGCTGAGCAACTCGCGATGCTTTTGTTCATATATGCAATCGTGTTCCTAATACGTTGTGCGTTTTGCTTTAATTTGTTTTGCGCTCTTTGCCTTTGCTCGGGTTTCACGCCGAAGAGGTAGCAGCAGCGTCATTCCGAGGGCGGTTTGGCATTTGGGTTAAATATAAATTTTCCGGTCTATTGAAACAGCCGATGCTGCCTGGTTGCCCGGATTTCGGAAATTAGATTTTCCATCCAGTTTCCGATTAGATATTTTTGTCAATGCTTCTTGTGATTCTCGCATATGCGTTGTGAATACGCCGCCGGCAAATGGCACAACCGGCAGGTGAGCACACTGATGATGTCGAGCAAAGAAAAGTTGTTTGATAATTACGAGTCCTCTTACGAAGCACACTTTGTACGATATTCCAAGGCTACGCAATCGTGAACTAGAATTTCCCTGGAATATATTTTAATTTACGACGCACGAGGAAAACGACAGCCAAAAATTAATTAGTCGTTCCTTAATAATTATCCTCGAGAGCGGTACGCACATTTCGGGTAGTGGCATTTTTGACGGTCGTAGTGGTAAAAGTACAAGTTCTTATCGCACCACTTCGTCCACCAGTACGACGACGACGCGTTGTTCGCTTTGTTTTCTGACGGTGGCGTGACACGCGCTAACGTTGGAGAATCGCGACGTCGCATTGAATTTGCATAAAGTAATTAAAATTTCCCTCGATGTATTGTATATACATTCACATAGTATACCTACACAAATTAGTGTGCACAAAGAGGGCTAAAACTATTTTGATAAAGTCTTGCGGTACGTGTAGGTGGGCGGTGGCGCTAAATAGGCAGTTTATGACAAGCACTGCTGCCACGCGACAGCTCGCAGCCGAAAGTAATTTGCATTTTGTGAAAATTGACGTAAAAAATAAGTCCAATGTAGTAAGAAATAATAAATCTGTTATGGAAATGATGAAGACATAGAAATTTCGAAAAAAACTCACTTTGGATTAAAGTGAAAAGTATGTTAATGGCACCAAAACGTTGTAAATCTATGAAAAGTTCACGTTAATAGTGCGCTGCTTCCTGCAGACTTGTAGAGGCGGAAAATTCGTTTTAATTGGCACACATTAAATTACATTTATTGTGCTGTGACGTGCTGCGCCTTGCAAGCCCAGGCTTAGCGTGCGCCTTGTGTACCTGAATCGTCTTCTCATTTCGCTTGTGGACTTGTTTATTTATAAATTTAGTGCAAATTTACCCAGAGTGCAATTTTGTGCTGCAAGCCGCGTTCGCATAAATCCACGCGATGATGCTTACTCGCAAACGAAAACGCTTTCCGCACGCTGCAGCTCGTTGAGCTTATAAATATTTCGGCGAGTTATCGTGATTCATTACGCTGTTTATCCTAATTAAGCCGGCTGAAAATCGTCGAAAACAAAACGATTTGCTACGCTCAGGAGCTGCGCGTAAACCTAGACATCATAAATCGTCGTTGCGTTGGAAAAGTCGTAATGCGGGCAAGAAATTAACACGATTCGAACTATTATGCGGCAGAACAAATGCGGACGCACTTGATAAAATGAACAATGCGTGTGTGTCATGACCGAATTATTTCTCCAGAAGAAAAGGTGTCGAAATTGTATTGGTTTTCGGTTTAAATTAGAAAGCATCGGTTTTGTTTGTGTTAAACTTTAAACTCAAGAGAGTCAATAAAAGTGCGATTTAACACACCTCGCGTCAAGGCGCCGTGAGTGTGTTGGAGTTTACAAGTTTTGGGTTTTGGATTGTGGTGTTGCCCTAAAATAAAGCAACAAAGTAGATAATTGTTTGCGGATTGGCGGCGTCGCCACGAGACGACAAAGCGGAATCGGCACGATCGCAAATATTTGTCGTTCGAGTTTTAGCGTTTAGTGTGTTTATGGGGCGGTGCGGTGAGGATATGCCATGCCATGCCACATGGACTTGGTGTTGGTGTTGGTGTTGGTCTTCATTACTTTGTTTGCCTCTTTGCTCTTCTCCGTGCGTGCATTTCCACACTCTGGTTGGTTGCTCTCGTTTCTGTGGTTTGTGCCACGAAACGAGCGTGCGGTTTCCTTGCCGATAATGTTGGTCATTGTTAACGGTTACATTGTTTTGCTCCATACGACGTGTGACAACCGTTGGGATGGTATGTGGCACAAACAGCCATTTCGATAAGGGTTTATTGCCCATGTGCTTCGTACAATGTGTAAACTTTAAGCGCAATACATTCAACTCGCAATTGAAATTTCAATCTTCCATCGTCTGATTGCGTCCGCATTATGTTCTTTTGATTGTGGCCTTCCGGAATCGGATCTTTTAATGTGGAAGCTATAATCTGAAATCGATTGAGAGACGACGGTCTGAAACTCTTCCGTAGCTCGAAAGCGTTTTGAATTATTAACGGAAGCTCGAACGTTCGACGTTGCCCGCCTTGCCTTTGGGTGTGATTGTGGTTGTTTGACAGACGGGACCAGGCCGCCACAAACGAATACGTTCGTTGTGCTACCAGCACCAATTTTCCCCGTGCAGTATTCGGCTCCAAACGTGCGAAATTGAGTTGCACACTTTCAAACACAACCAAAAGTGCACGCCGCCACCGGAAAATGCGGGACAGTTAAGCTTTCCTCCCATGGAGCTTTGCGTTGTTAGATTTTCCGAAAGTTTAAAGTTTGGGGTTTTAAAACTTTTGCTCGCATACTATTCCGGGACGTGCATTTGCGGCTAGATGCGCAGATATTTTATTTATCCAGAGTGACACTCTTAAATCGATCAAGGGAAAATATCGCTTGTTCAATAAGTGGAAATGGTTCGCACAGAAAGCAAGTTAATTGACAGTTTAATGTGATGGGTGCAGCGATGATTTGCATATGTAAATTTGTACAATTCGTCTGAATTTCAACGTTTTTTTGCTCGTGATTGATGCGCGTTAATGGTTTGCCGAAATTTCATCGCTTTGTCCGGCTGTCAGCGGTCGGTTCAGCGCGTTCTTCTGTCAGATAAAATCGTCGCCCGCGCGCCTACTCCCCACGGCCAAAAATGGATTTTTAGCGCGAAAAATATAAATACTTTGGGAGTTTTGACGAATAAGCGCGGGGTTCGACATTCGCAATGAGATGCGACACGCATCGATTCCGATTTAATTCCCCGTCTGGCAGTAACGATTGCATTTGGTGGCGGTAGCGGCGCCGGCGAGGTCATACTAGAGTGTGTCGACGTTCATTTAAAATTTAAATGCCGCCCAAAGACCCTTTTACATATGCACAACGAAACAGGCTGTTTCTGGTAACAACACACGTTTGTCTCTAAACGATCAACCTGCCGTTTTACCCATCACGATGTTATTTTCCAGGAGACTTTTAAATATTTTTTCACGCGATTCTCTTATCCCTGTTGTGAATTTCTTTATTATTTGAATATGGTGGGATATGGCTGTTCCCTTTAATCAGCATAATTATGCTTTTTATTTTTAAAGTCGATGTGCTGAATTAATAAAATAACATTTTTATATGATTATACTAAAGTAAATAGTTTTACTAAACTAACGTGCACGAAATTTTATCGCTAATCAAACGGAAGTTACAATAATATTACGGCTTTACCCTACACGGTTAAGTTTTGTGGAGTTTGATTAAATGTTACTACGTTTTTATTTCTTATCTCGCCACCGCACATATACAAATACGGACGTGCTGCGGTTTTTAAACATTGTTCGCTCGTTTTGCAGCTGTTTTTCATGGCGTGAGAATTCAACGGGTTGCCAAGTCGGGTTTAGCTGGTGATCGTGATCGATGAGAAATTACAATATCGCAAGTACCGTATGTGCTTTTTCGCCATCGCGCAATACTTTTATACACGCGCTGTGAAAAAGTTTGACGTGATGCGGTGCGATGCGATGCGCTTTGCAACGAGCCGTCTGAGAGCGAGAAGGAAATTTGCATGATGTGGTGGCACGGCATCGCGTACGTAAAGCCACTTGCTTGTCTGATAAGACTGGCGGCGATACAAAAAAGCGCGAAGCTTGAAAACAACGAAAGACGAAACGCCCGACGAACGGCGTCCGCCCGCGGGACGTTGCCGAGCTTTATCTTTTTAGCTTACGCGCGCGTGGAGAGCTTTCGGTCGAGCGGTTTTATAATGCATTGAGAAAACACACCTTTCAGTCACAACTCAACTTATCTCGGCCGGCGAGTTGTCTGAAAGTGTTCATTTTCAGCGTGCATTCGAAAATGAACGGGATTTGAATGGAAATGTGAGTGGCGAGTTACTTTTGAGGGAAAAGCAGATGCAAACGCAAGAAAAAACTGGTGACAGTACAGTGGGAGACGAGAGGCAAAGGAAGCGAACGAAAACGGAAAATCACATTTTGAATTTAATTGCATTAAATCCGCAAACGCAAATTGGATTAGAAACGGCGGCAGCGGCGGCGGCACAACGCCACCGCTGTGGCCATTTTCGCCGACGCCGAGGACGTCGAGCATTTGCATATAATTTCATCTTATAATAACAAAATAACATGCGAGATGCAAACATACTTATCGAGTTTAATTGAAGTGTGTATCTAAAGTACTTTGTTACGGTATCTAGTTTCGGTGTTTGAAACAATTAAAATTTCATTCTTGGACTTGGGGTTTAGGTTTGAAGTGCGCTGACCGCAAGCAAAGTGTTGCTGCGAGTCTCCTTGTGGGTCTTTCGTGACACAAGAGTAGTTGTTGTTGGGTTACGTGCGGCACGCGTAATGAGCAACAACTCCACACGGGCGCTCGCTCGCTCGACCAAGCACACGAACTCGCGCGCGCGCGCGTCTCTTGAATCGTCTTCCTCGTCGAAGGAAGTCCGTCCTCTCTTCAGGTCGGCGGCTGACTCGACCGCGAAGAAGTTTACACGACGCGCAACGTGCGTTGTTTGGAACCATATTACACCTTCGCCTGCGTTTGGTTTGTTTCTACTCGCTTCACGGTGCGCGCATCGCGATTCCGATTCCCTGAGTTCACGTCGCGGCGCGCAGCGTACACTCGCGTCCGCTCGCGTCGCAGGACTTAGTTACGTGCGAACCGTCGAGGCGCGCGCATGGAATTTTCTCCAAAGCCTCGAGAGCAATACGCGTACGCGAACAGCACGGATCTCGCGAAGAGCTGTAGCGGTTGTTTACTTTCGCGATAACGATAGAACTGTATCGTGTGTTTTATCAGTGCTTAGTGCAATTTATTTATTTACTAAAACTACAAAGGAACACAGAATACACAAGGATAAATACAATAAAATATGCGTGCTTGCTCTGCGATGCGATGATAAGGAAAATGCATCGCAGGCGGAAGATTGATCGTTTTGTTTGTTTGCCTATAAGTTGAAAATCAAAATTGTGCGATTTTTAGAAATTTTATCACGATAGGTTGGTGTCTCTTGATTAATTATTATTTGTTTGTACATAATGAACGTAATAATTGTACATAAATTACCTGAATAGTATTTGTAAATTGTACAAAAATTGTAGCATAGTATATCTAAATCATTTGGACAAGTAATTAGTAAATATGGTTTATTAAAATTTCAAAATTTACTAAAACAAAATAAACTAACAAATATAGACATCATTAAAATTGAACAAGAGTGCAAGTATATTACATAACCAATGTGCTGTTAATGGTCGAAATGCTAGGATTTATCGAGGAACGACGACAGATCCTGTCGAATAGCGTGTCGATTACCTGTCGAAATTTATTGTTTTTTCTTCCTGTCACTGTTCGCACCGCATAAATCAGTCCCTTCGACGTTTAATGTTTTTGTGTACAGTATATGTACTCGCTGTTTTTCGTAGCGGGAGTTTATTAAGGAAACAATCTTAGGAAAACAGGCAGACATACTTAATTGACGCTATAAATATCGATTTTTACGTTTCTGTCGCTTTAATATGCTGTCGATATTAAATGTGTTTTACTTGTTCATTGTATGACAAAGTGTATTGAGTTTGAGTTGGAGGTATGTCACGCAAAATTATTGATTAATGCATTAAAGCGGCGAGCACATCAGACAAACACACGTTATTTGGTTTGTTTGAAAAATATGATTTTGTTTTGTTTGAATCGTTTTATTTCCTTTATTTAGTTGTCAATCTGCCGTCTGTCACACTGGTATACAAGTAGGTACTTTTTGTTGAAAGGAAAATCGAAAATCAATAGTAAAGTCCGCGTTAATGACGATAGCACGGTTATAAATATTTAGGTAGCTAAGAATTTGTGATTTCATATTTTTAATATGAATATATTTATTTACAAAGGTTATTTTCGACAAATGTCACTTGCTTTTTAATGTTCAACGATAAATCGCCATCGCAACATGTGATGCGATTTGCAGTGAAGCAAATTGATTACGATTAAAATGTGCGATTATTAATAATGTGACAAGTTTACGACATGCCTCGCCACTCACTGCGATTGAACACATTGAGCTATATTCCAACAAGTTATGTGCAATTATTACGTTTTTATGTCACACTTACGCCGGCACGCGAACCAACGAATGTCATTGCTCGCATTTTGCATCCAGCTCAAATTTGTGCGAAAATACACGCCGGCTGCCGTTCAAAAACGAACCGAAGAGAACTCATATTTCAATATTTACAGTTTTAGCATGAATCAAGATTAAATTCGCAATCAGCAATAAGCAATAAGCCGGTCGGCAATGAGCGTTCCGGAGCGCACTCGCAATAAGTTTAGAAATGCGTCAGCACTTTTGCCCTGCTTAATATATTACAAATGTAAGCGCGAATCACGCCGGCTATCAGATTTTAAAATAAGAGGTGTCGACGTACGCGAAGTACTCTGCGCGAAGCGCTTACATTTTCATTTTAGTTATGTGACGATCTTTTTCGTTTGAATCGTGTGGGAGTGCGTCGTTCCTTATCACGTGTATCTCGCCATCTCATTCGCTCACTATTATTATTTATTGGTTGTGCGACAACTTTGTTGTAATACCCTCGTTTTGAATTTTGTGCTGTTCGTCGAGCGCAATTTATAATTTGTCAGATTTTGCGCCGAGTTGCACTTGAAAACCGTGCGTCGCGGGCAGGTGTTTGCGACACGAAACGTTTAACAAACATTTCGCGCCCGAAACACGGCATCCACAACTAACTTTACACATGCAGTGGTAGACGACGAGCTGTGTGTATGAATATTCGAGCAGAGTTTCACGTCGACGCCGGGGAACAAGCTCGGGCATTGTTCCTCGAATATCGTCGCAAGACTCGCGTGCATTTCGTATTACATTTCATTTTCAGCGCGCCTGGCAATGCAAAATTGCTTCTCAGGCAGGCAGGCGTTGCTACTAGTCAAATGTTCTTGGTGGCAAATAATAGTGTGCGTCGTCGGAGCGAAAACTAAAGGGTTTTACCTTTGCCGTGTAACTTAAGTGTTTACAAACATTAATTCTTGTTTGCACGGTTGTGATAAATCAGTTCCTGTATTCGCCACTAACTGTATGTCGTTACAGGCAAAGCTAACTTCCTGCCGATGTTGTACAAGCAAACTTTAGTATTTGAAAAATTCAGTTTTGTCCGCTTTTTTATTGATTACTAATTGATTTGACAAATGCGTCAAATCAATAAATAGTGTTAATTGAACATGTGGATGGACTTTAGATGAGGCATGTGTGCAGCCCACATATGTCGTCGATTAGTATGACCCTCGTAAATAATTGATACCGGGCGTTATATTTTTAAACACTTTTATCGACAAGAATGTTTTGAAACACTCATTATGTGTGTTTTTAATTCAAATCAATTCAATACGACACACATGCCGATGCCGATGCCGCTTCATCTGACTGCCTGCCTGCCTGACTGACCACGAGTGCGGTTCACCAGAACTTTGATGTGATGCTCGGACGCCGATCGTATTCGAGGGCACAGTTGCAATCGACACTCGCTGATGCCTCGGCACTTGTGTCGAACACAAGCGCTAAATTAACAATTGAATAACTCCGATATTGCTTATTGAAGAGTCTCTTCTGTTTGAGAAACGGCAGCTTTGCACGCGCGGGAGCGCTGGCATTCGCTCGTTCGCCGCCGTCGATGTTCGACAGTGCATAAATTTTCATTGTTCGTCGCCTTCATTCGCCGCCTTTTATTTACTTGCAGATGTTATCAGTGCCACGCCGAATCTAATAGAAATACGGTGCGGCGGAACTCGGAGAAAACAATAAAACCCAGCAGTATAAAAATAAAATAAACAACTAGCGCGAGCGGACGGTAGATGTAGATGTGGCGCGCGCGCTTCTCAGCGTAATTACGATGCGTAAAAGTCGGCGACAGCGCAAATTAATTTCAATATACGCGCAATATTGAAATAAACATTAAATCAACAATACACATTCTGTGCCTTAACATATAAAGTAAAGAATTTATAAATACAACCAAAGATTACACATATATTGTTAATTCATACATATCGCAGCAAGAAGAACATTGGCGTATATTTAATGCTTAAACTAATTGTGGACCAAATACTATTTGGAATTCAAAAATCTTAAATATCAAATATTGCTTCGGCAGAATACAAAACAAAGTGAGCCTTATATATTTGCTATTCGTATTTAAAACATCTAAACGTTGTGCATTTCCACTGGGAATAACTGTTAAATATTGAACACGATGGTTGTGCTGCAAGAGAGCGGTTCGCCGATTCAGGCGCCCGCCGCACTGCTCGACCCGCTGGACTATCGGCAGACGGCGACGTGCCTGAAGATGCTGCCCAAGCGGTACATAAATCTCCACCAGTGGCTCGGACCGGTGTGTCCCAAGGAGCTGAAGGCGCAACTCGTAAGTGTACATAACTGTAACCCACACCCACAACAGCGGAATCCAATCAAGCGAGTACCCGCAACCTTACTAACCCTAACACTGCATCACGCACCAAAATGCTTTAATAATGTAAAATCATCACCGTGCAGGGTATTTTAGTACTTTTGGATTGGTACTAATATAATTTACTACGGTTGGGATTATGTGTATAATTTTGTTATGGATCTTTTGATCCGTATATTTCGTGTCGAAGTAGTATGAAAGTGCTACTTGCGCAATTTTTCGTGCATTATTAATTCGAAGAGCCGATACGGAGCACATGCTCGGAAAGAAACTGATTGTTTGCAGTTACTTGGTTGCTAGCTTGGTAGATTGTGTGTTATGTGGACTTTTGTGCATTGTACTTTTTGTAATGTACACTTATTTATGTAACCCGGATCACGACTATCGCGCGCATAGCGAGCGAAATTGCGAAAGTAAAAATTGGCAGCGGCAAATGTGTCGCTGTCGGATCGATAAAATCAATAATAATGACTAAAAAGTTAAAGTATGAAATTAAATTTACGGTGCTATTACAAAAATATATCTAATATATAATAGGAATAGTTTAGCAAGGACTGTATTTATTGACGGTCATTATATAAATTGATATGTCGATTTGTAACAATTAAATCCTATTACTTTTTTATATTCTTAGTATTTTTGAGCAAAGCTTATTGCAACAAGGTAGAATCATGTCTACTCGTCGCTGATCTAGTCTTCAACATTAATTTCATAGATTTCAATTACGGTTTAATTAAATTAATTAAAACAGAAGCACTTGTTTCGTGCGTTTGTTCGTTCGCGATGCGCATCTAGTGCGCAATATTGCCGCCACTGTGCTCCAATTACAGAACACGAAGAGAGAAAAGAGACGTACATTGGTACTCCTACATCGGTGAAGTACGAGTAATCGTTAGCTTTGTACACTATGCCTGCAGTACGTACTTGCCGTTTGTGTTTTGTTCCTGCTGCACACGACTGGTTTCGATAAAATAACGTAATTGAATCATCCATATTTTCTCTGCCGCACGATTCTCCACCATTGTGCAGCAGCAGTAGTAGTACGGGTGTGTGTCGTTGACTGGGTTTTCGTGCAGACCGAAAAGCTTTTGTCTTGCACGCGAAAAATTCTGCACAAAAACATCAAATTAAACGCATTCAACTGTACAACTAACTGCAACTACTCACAAAAATGCTACAAAACTAAATTTGACGCGTGGATAAATTTACAATAAAATAGTAATAACACTCGTAACAAGAGTTAACGTTTTGTGCTTCATTGTAAACACAAATTGAAACAATAGTCCACAATATTGAAATATGTTTTGCATTGATTTTGGTATAACTAGACATTGTTGCATATTATGCCTGCATTTTGCATATAGTTTGCTTGCAATATCAAGGGTGGTTATCCTTAACGAGGTGCACTCTACGAGTCGAGTTATTGCCGTCTTTTATGCGCGCAGGGGTGCCTTTGGGACTGCAACGATGTGGAAGATTCACGCTGTTTTCCACTTTTAGTAAAGCAGGGAAAATTTGCATGCGAGGGACAAAAGGATTTCGTGTGTAGTAGGTACTAGCGCTCTAGTCGTGGCTTATTACAATGTCTACCGAACGAGAATAAAAAGTTCTTTCAATTAGTGTTAAAAACTACTTTGAAGTCATTTCTGGTTTTTTGTTCGATTTTTGGGTGAAAATTCGAAATTATCTTGGCTAATTTCAGGATTGAGTAAATTATTCTAAATTGTATTATGAATGATCGTGGGTAAATAGGTGCGATGAATCTACTTTGTTACTGTTATGAATATCGTGTCAGTCGCGAACGCTCTCAACAATTATTCACTATCATTGAACCCGAACAACTTGCTGGACTGCCAGGATTTGCTTGGACGCTTATTTGCTCGTCGTCTGCCTGCTTCGTATGGTCGCTTCTATCTTTCAACATCTGAATGTAGTTGTAGTTGGGTTTGTTTTATTTCTTGTTTGCCGACCGTAGAACCCACTACTTCATTGTTCGTTGGGTGTTAGTGCAGAGTTTAGGTTTACCCGATTCATCTATTTCGGACGAAGCAAAATCGAGCTATGCATCTGCACCTAACAAACGAGCGCGCCGCGTGCGATGGATGATTATGCCATCTATAAAAGGTGGAACCGTCTGTGCAAACGGGGTGATATCCGTCTTCTGCTTTGCTGTGGTATTCATTTATTAAATCGTTTACATAGGGTGTGTTTCACATTTAAGTGAAAGAGATTACTCCTTTTCGGCCATCAAATTAAGTCAGTGCTTTAATAATTCAAAAGACATTTATGGAAGTACTCTTATCGTTCAGTCAACACCTTTAAATTTACATTATGTAATTGTCTATGGAAACTGTTGACATCACTTGCCACTTGTTTTAGTTGAGTAAAATTCTTTGTACACATAAAGTCAGCTTGCTTGACCTGTCAGAGCTCGCCCGAGTTTAATTAAAATTCTACCACGCGCTCGCCATGTTCGTGCATGCACGAAAAAACGGAATTTAATCAATTTCCTTGAGAAACAATTTTTATTGCCTCTGAATAACGTTCGAAATTTCAAGTCAAAATGCTCCGATTTCCATACAAATTTAATTTGTACTGTTCCCGTTTTAGTCCACAAAAAAGCGAAACAAATTTTATAATTGCATGTTTTAAAGTCGGATTGTGTGACCAATGTCAATGAAGGTGATTTCATTTCAAACGTATGCGACGCACGTCGTGCGATTAGTGTTATGACTATGAGAATAAACAGTACAAGTAAAAGCAATCAGAGTTCAAAATAATCGCAATGATTCACTAGGATATCGCTAATTGTTCGAGGTGCAAATGTTGTGATTACAGTGACTGATTATGTTAAACACTCATATGCTATTTATACCACAGTGTGGTTGCCCTGTTGTGTCTAGAAATACCTATATTGTTTGACGAACATTAATCTGTTGCTTTCGATTATCTTTACATATCCTTCACGACGTTTAATTAACAAAGTTTTCTAGTTAGAATTCGATACGATGCCTCTGGTGGTTTCACGCATTTCTTGATTTTCGAGGTAATGTGCGTATTTGATTACTCTTCGGATTTCCATGCGACTCGGCTTGTTAAAGCCTCAGGTACTAATTAATTACCATTTTAAAATAGTCGGGAAATTACCGTACTCATTGCGTCTAATTATACCCTAGATGTACGCGTGAATTTTGTTTCGGGATGCGAAGCACGTGTTTATTACCGATTGGAAATTATTTAATGGGTTTCTTGATACTTCCTTGGTTCCTGGGGTTCGGAGTTGCGCACTTGCAGAACTCTCTGAGTTTGGTGGCGGTTTAGTTTGCTCTCTTGTGTTGCACGATTACACGTGTGTGATTGCAATTTGGAAACTTGTACATTTCCGGCTCTCGCTCACCTGTTATAGACTTGAGAGTTTCGGAAAAGCGATTTTAAGTTTTGCGAATGTGCGATTGTGGTTGGCACTTAATTTTATAACATGTCATGGTGCTTTTAAACTCTAAATTGCTTTACTTACGGTAAATGTAATGACCTAGTCTAGTGTATAAATCAAATAGTCTCGAACAAAAATCGAATTGCTTGAGATGAGCAAACGGACAATGCGCCGTCTTTTGTATTTATTCGGTTTTGAGAGACTGAGTTAAGTTCAAATTTGGATTTTTGTCTTTGCGTCATTGTCAACGTTCACGATTATTTCATATTGATTTTGAGTCTGAAACATCCTATGTTTATTCTATTTTGGTCAATAGAAAATTGATCAAAACCCAAGCAATACTATTGTACAGAAGTTCAGAATCCGTTAAAATAGTTTTTGAGACATCTTGAAAGAATACAAAATCAACATCTGTTCGTTTTTTGTTACTACCAGCCAATTTGTTACGATCAAAATGAAAAAAAAAAAGCCTGTTTTATGGATTCTCGAGTGTCAACTCCAAAGAAGTTCTGTTAATGGGTGAGAATGATTTTTGTTCCGCCAAGTTTTAGAATGTGAAGATTATTCGAGTTTAACATAACTGGTTTTTAGCATGCATGCAAAAAGTTCTACTATAAATGTGGACACAATAAAACGAGTTTGCCGAAACCTCCTCTCGCCGCAGTGTATTCAATCTTATTTCGCACTCCTTCGGTACCTGGAATCGAGTGTATTTCTCGTATCTTCTGAGTGCGCCATCGTACACTTGCTTCACCGTTAGTTTAGCGGTTTTTCGATTCCGGAGGAGCCAAATAACGGTGCAACGCGACTCACACGCGCACCGCTTGAATTTGGTATCAATGAACTTCTTTATTTTGTTCTTGAACACACCGACTCCGTGGAAATGTGCTTAATTTTTTTTATGTGATTGGTATTGTGACGTCAATCGACTGGCCCGAAAATTGGACGCTCAATGTTCAATTTATACAGACCCAATTGTTTTGTTGATACGTTGCTTTCATTGTGTTTATTATTGACGACGCAGTGCACGTGTGGCCATTGCATGGCATATGGAAATACGTGTAATTGCAGCAAGAAGTCCAAATAATAAATTGCGTCGACGTCTAGTTAATGTTATCATTGCTATTAAGACGGATCGATCCGCTACTTGATGAGTGTTTGCCTTAGCTTAGCTGCAAGTCGTGTTTACGGCTTATAATAAATTGTTGGCAAATACAGGAAACGTTCGTGTGTTCGATGCACTAATTAAGATTAACTCACCGCGCATATCGACAATACGGTAACAGCGCCGGCGCGCACGGTACGGAAAGTATGATACGATCGATACTCCATTGCATTATTAAATTATTGAATTATTAATTGATAATTAGTCAATTTGGTGCGTATTACATTGTATTCTCCGATATTATTCATATAATTTTTGAATATTTATATCAAAGCATGCATTATACATAATTATTTCAATTTTACTCTCATATTCTGTAATGAATTTGTTTGGGTGTGTGCAATGCAGCGAAGCAGATAGAAACTAATTATCTCCAAAGCTTGTTGCGCTTCGTCAACATTGACCCTCATCCCAAGGGTGATTTTCACGACCCATCGCAATTTACATAATTTACTGGCAATGACAACAATATTATCTAACTAAGCGCGAAGCACTCTCAAAACAAACTAAAATCCTTTAAAACGACGATTGGGGCTGTTAAATTTTAAATTGAGTGCTAGTTTGTTTTGTTGCGGCTTTATTTCGTTTTACTGTAGCCAAAATTGTGCGACAATCGCGCGATTATCGAAACATGTAAAAATTGAAAGCCAATTTTAAGGTGGTGACGATGCAACTAGCGACCTTTCACTTTGGACTTTTAAAGGCATAAATAATAATAAAAACGCGGCGCAACGAAAGCAAAACAATAATCATGCCAACGGCGCAGCGACAGCCGCTTTGAGTGGCCAGCGAAATTTCGTTGGTTTGACTATGGACTTTAGCGCTCGTCTGGTTATTCGGCGATCGTTGCGTTTGTAAAACAATAAAAGTTTTATAGCGACCAGCAAACCAATGTGTCATTCGGCGCGTTTATTATATTTTGGACACTCACGGTTTCGTACGCTAGCCAAGTTGTAAAAGTTAAAACACTTGACAGGTTCTAAAAGCGTTCTTTTTAAAAGCGACATTAACATAATATGATGTTGAAAACGAATTTTCAGCTCAAGACCATAACTACTTTCTTGGATATGCTTGACTTGGTCTGGCAAAACCAGCGCATATTAACATACTCGCAGCTATTGCGAAGCGCTGGCAGTGAGCGAGTTTGTTCTCTCGTCTGGTGGAATTTAATTTTCCGTTATGTTTGATTTATGAATTTATCACGTTTACTTGCCGTGATTCCTCCGACTTCCAAGTTACGTCTTCACGGCACGCGGTTCAATGTTACGTGTAAGTTTGTTTTGAAGGTCGACGAACTTGACACGTTCAAGGAGGAACTCCTACCTTTGAAAAAGTCTTTCTTATGATGTAATTTCAATTTCTTCCTCTAGCCTTATTCATTATGTATTAATCAGCGTTTTTTTTTTTTTGTAATTTTCTTTTGGTATTTTTGCCTTGGTTAGGCTTCTTTGAAATGTGTTGAAGATGAGGATGCAATGGCTTTGATCTAATAGACTCTCTTTTCTGGTATCTCGACTGTTTTTTGCGATTTCAGCTATGGACTGAGGCAGGTATGTTTTATGTTGTTCCTAATATTCCTTCCTGGGGGCGTTGGATGCATTGTTCGGGGAGTGGGCTTTAGCTTGTTTAGTTCTTGCGTGTTTTCCTAATTCATTCAAGCTCGACGACATGGCGCCTCCACCGTGTCGCTTCGCCTGAACTCATCAAGTCTACGCGTGTGTGGGACGTGTGTTTTTTGTGTGCGCACTGTCGATGGTTATCTCAGAGCGCAAACATTCGCGCTGGATTTATTGGCAATTTACCCGGGACGAAACATCCCATCCTCCCATCTCATACTCTCATCGCGTTCTATGTTGCTCTTCCAATGGCTGGCGAATCGAGCTGGCATTGGTGTTGTTGTACGTAATGTCAGTTAGTTCGGTTGGCTTTAAGATGTCCCATCTCTTCCCATCTCGGCTTTTCGTCTCTATCGCGGCGGCTATCTAGATAGACATTCAGGTGCTTTGTGCCCTCCGCCCTGCTGGCAGCAAGTTGGCACTGGTGTGGCTCATCCTTGGATCTATTGAAGCGAGTCGCAGGGAAGAAGAAGTAGAATGGAAGTTGCGGAAGTGAGCAAGGCTCGTTTAGCGTCGGCCGAGCTGAGTGAATTAAGTTCTTTCGACAGTGGATTTTCGGGGTGTCTCTTTCGGTGCTGTCCCGAACAATCGACGCTCGCGCTGAAAGATTTAGAAAGGACGCTGGGGACGTTCGAAAATCGTTTGCCGACTACTTCGAAGAGTCTTGGCTGTGTCATTAAGGTCTTAATTATGAACTTGTTGGTTTTCTTGTTAACACGCGTTTCTTTACGTACCACTTTTATTGAAGGGGCTTTTTATTAAAAGAGAGAATGATCAAACATCCCTTCGGCGTTCAAACATTGTGATGAGAAAGTGTCCACGCTCATCTACAAGCTGTCGTTTTCTTGCAACGAAAAGGAAAATATCGTAAAGTGATCATAAAATAGAAATTGCCTTTTAATTGACCAAATTACTTATTAGAGCAAGCAGAGCGCGTCATAAAACTGCACTTGCATTGCTTTCCTCTTGGCAACTTATAACACTTGTATTGGTTAATTAACAAATCTTTTTTTATGTTTCGCTGCGGTGATTATGCCGTATCTATCGTGCACGCGATTTCGGAGTTTCTTTTCCTACCGTAACATTAACACTCAAATGCTATTCACATGATATGCATAACATACTTGACACCTTAAATAAGTTCAACGTAATCAAAGTGCAACTTTGCGCCAATTCGGTTTTTCCGCGCAGTGATTTACCTAGTTTATGAGCTCATTTCGCGGATGCATTTATAGTCTACGATTGCAAAAGTTTCCCACAACGTACACTAAGTTTGTCATCGATGCTTTCCACCTGAGCCTAGTCGGCACGATGAAAACTTTGTAAGTGCAGTGCAAATAACCATAGGCCTGAGTTTTATTTCCAACGTGCGGCGCAAATTGTTACAAAATGTACGCGCGATAGAATGATGTGTGTGCAAGATGATAAACCGGCCGCGGGTGGAGAGCGTACGTGCGCGTGCATTTAATTTTTCCCTCCGCGTTGCCAAACGTAGCGCGCGCGGCGAAGAAATTCAGGTGCGATTGCAATTCGTCGCACGTGCACTGGCTTCATGGATGTTCTATATGAGTGTGCGGGCGCGGTCTCGTTGATGTAATGATTTAATGCGTTCCGACGCCGCGGGCGCAAAAACTGATTTACGACGTGCGTCGTCTTGCCCTAAAAATTTCACTTTGAGGTAGATTTTCTCGTCTTATTGCGAGTATTACGCGTTTAATCTTCATCTGGATGTTTGCGCTGTTGGCAATTTCGACAATTTTGACATGTGCGCTTTGCCAAATTTTAACTCTATATGAAAACCACTCGACCACACCGGAACTTTGACGAAACCACACGCTGTGCGCCTCAATAGGAAAAGTTTCCTGTTTGGCTTTTCTTTGTGTTGTCTTGCGGCTGAAACTTGGGCGAATTTCGCTTTTAGCCAAGTGCGACAATCACGAGGACTTCCTTTGTATTAGTCGTTTAAATTGTTGGTGCTTTGTCCGGTGTACCGCTTTTCTTCATCTGTGATATGCGGGAAATGATGTTACATGTAACCGATTCAAGTCTCGGAAAGTTTTTATTGCCTTGGCACTCTTTCTTTGAAAGTGTTGCAAATCGTTTCAAATCATAAAACCCACTTGTTCTATAGAACCTTTGCGCGACGTCGGAATTCTAGGCCTCACAGTTTCAGTCCTCATAGTTTAAAATTGAGTTTTTCTGTAGCATTTTTCCTAATTGGAAAAGTCTTCAGCTCGTAAACTGCGCACACCACCTCTTTAAAGTGCTTCCATCATATTCGTGCCTCAGGCTACATTTTTTTCCATTTGTTACTGAGGGTGCGAAAACACGAAAGTTGAACTTTTTCATAAACTCTAGGACGAATACATTAGAGGTCGGAAATTTGAGGGAAATTTATTAATAATTTAAAAGTAGCTGTAACTTCGCAAGTGCGAAGAGGATCGCGATATTTGAGTCGAATAAAAGGACGAGGCGCTGGGGTTTTCGTCGCAATATCGCGTGTCGAACGATTTTCCCATTTTCCGAGCGGTTACCAAAATTTCGGATGCATATTATATAGGCGTTGCGGCAATTTCCTACAACACAAAACACGTACGAACTGGAGTGAGCGACGCACGCCAGAAATTGGCTCATAAAATAATCATTTACATTATTTTCGTTCTATCACGATAATGCCAACACGTTAAACATCAACATGTCATTCGAGTGATGTTTTGTTTTACGATGATAATAATCCACGATTTAAATTAATTAATTGTCAATTCTTTGTTTGGCTATAAATTAATTCACTAATTGGGAGGCATTTAAACGTGTACAAGTCGTCCCGTTTGAAATAGGCTTGACAATTAAAAACTAGTAGATCGCTTAGGCTGATGCACTATGTTTGCGCAGTCATGCTCATAACTCGTGTTAATTGTAAGCGCGCACGTTCTTAAGATCCAAGCGCAGGTTCGTAACATTGTGCCGGTAGAAATTGCTGAAACAGTTCGAACCTTTCAATGCATCGCATTATCTTCCCAACACGCGCATCGCTCGCGAATAGTTTGTAACCGTTTAAACTAAATAAGCGAATGTACATGCATGTGGCGCGGCGACGCACACTTGAATTGTCACATTGAATTTCAATTCCTAATATGCGCGCAAGCTACCACTAGCATTCCGAATTTGCCGAACATTAGGAATCGATGCATGGAAGACAAGAAGCAGGCAGAGGCACAAGTTCGACTCGGATGGACTCCGCGATTCGCTTGTGAATTGCGCTCGAGCGAGCAAGAACTAAAGTCGGAGGGAACGCGCACAGTTCCACTAGTGTAGTAGTTGACTGAGTGAAGGAGTAAGAGTAAACACAGTTTGCTTTGCCTTCGCCTTGCACATTGATTCGATTCGACGACTCGCATGTGAATTGCTTTAGTTTATTTACTCTTTATTTGCAATCGATGAATGCGACGTGTAACAACCGATAGATCGATTTCGGATTGTTCCAATCATATACTGAGTGCTTAAAGTGAATTAAAAGTAATTCGCATCGTATTAAATTTATATCGGTATTTATTAAATTTAAATCGACACACTAGGTGTTTATGACTTGGTGTGGAGAAAGCGTTGAAATGTATTCCTCCTGTGTGCGTATTAGATAATGTAGGAGTTGCGAGTCATTCAATCAACTTAACTTGGTTTCGGACGTGTAGGAATCGCGGACATAAAGCAAGCAGCTCGACCTGACTTAAGTACGCTTTGCCCACTTTATATAGACTTAAGTGGTGGACTTGGACTCTATATGGTCTCATTAAATGGGCGCTTATTAAAACTAATACGGACTAATAACGTTTAATAATGAACTGCTTTAAACAGCTCAAGTTTCTAATTAATTGCGGTAATATTATGCTATCGAAGGCGGTAGTTTATGGCTTCATATGAAGAATGTAAATCAGTTCTTGTCGTAAATTACATAAATGTTTGTAAAACCTGATTATAGAAACACTTTTACCATCAATTAATTTTTTGACAACTTTCCATTGATCGATATATGTAAATCTGTAATTTGACATAATTTCCCATTCAGCTTATAACTTTTATGCGTATATTTGAACATTTTGTTTGATGTTTTATGTAAAAATTTTCTAACATTGTAATTTTTCTTTTTGCAGGTAAGTGGACTCTTCATCTTCATTAGCCTCGCGAGCTGTCGTCTCGAGAGCCAGACTCTCTGCCATCATCAAGGTAGAAAAGCGGCGGCATGGTGGTAGTCGCCTAGTAGTCGTTCGTGATTGATTAAACTTTCGCCGGGCGGCCAAGCATAAATTAAAATCAACCAACCCTAGCACATTCAGCCGCGACTTGCGCGCGCACTCTTCTTACTGTTTATCCTACGGGACGGATTTTCCTCTCTGGCCACTCTCGCGATTGCTTCTTGCTTGCTCACTTGATGGCTGTTAAGCTAAACTGTTGTGCTGCGCCAACATGAGAATATTAGTAATGGCCGAGCCGGGAAATATTAATATCGACCTGTCTCAATGAGGCCCGTGATTAATACGAAACCGTAAGTTAATTAACGAACACACTGTCTGGATCAATTTCACTCGGCGTCAATCATCCGAGCACCTCGACGTCTTGAAATCGCTCTACTCGGATATCAGGGTAGCTTCGATAAGAAAAAACGGTGATAGAATTATGGATGAGAGTATCAATTACTTATTTGTGTTTATATTTATATTATATACGAGTACGCTGTTGGAGCATCATTTTTCATTTTAGCATGCGCCGAATTTCGTTGAAGACGATAAGCTCGTGTTACTGACGTCAGGTTTCCATAGCATCTAACACCTCGGATAATTTGAGCGTCATTTTGACGCGGGTTGTAATTATCGACGCCAGTGGGTAATCCGAAAATTAATAATTGTTTATTGTCGGCAGGCATTGGCCGGGCATAAGGTTGCGGTTGGTATTGTATTACGGCTTTCAAAATGAAAAATTTATTCGACCTAGCTACCGACAGCCTGCTTTTCATTGCGTGCACGCCAATATATTGCTTGAAATATTGTTGGGATGTCGATACATTAATATCGTGTTACTCATTTAAGCCCTCTTTCGGGCTTGGAATGCGAATACATATTATACGAAATTTAATATTATTACTGCGAGGATTTGCGTTTAAATAAAATTTATTTTGCTTAATATTGGATAAAATATGGCACACAATTGAATTGGATAACATTACAAATTAATTAAATATTGTTTTGGTTTGAAAGTATGGAAAATATGCACTCGATGAAATAATTTTCGCTCTGTTTTACCGAAAAGAATTTATTAAAAATTTGGTTTTCGATAAACCCAAAATTTTCCATTATTTATTTGGTAGATATTGCGAACTGGAACTAATTTGGTTGATTTAATATTGTTTCTAATTAGTACGTACATTTAACTCCAAACATCGAACTTAATATGCGATAACGTTAAATATTAGCAATATGAAGCTGAAATTCGATTAATGATTTAATTCCAATATTTGAATCGTCAATTTGTAATTGAAAATTTTCGAAAATTACAAATTGCATTACGGCGGTACATTACGAGTTGTGTAATTAGTTTTGCGAATTCGAGTTCTAGTCACTGCCATCATCAGCTAGTAAGCTAACTACGTTTACATTATTATTAGTGAACATACTCGAATACAGTTGTATATTAGCGAAATAGACGAGTAGGTAGAAGTATTTGATGTGTGCCTTATTATGAACTCGGGGCGACGAGTTATTAGTTGTGGAAACTAACTCGGAAAGTTGTTCGTCACTTTGCCTGAGAAACCGGGAAAAGCTAACTTTTCATTGCTTGCAGCACACGAGCAGGAGTGATGTCTTCAATCAGTATTTTGCAAATTTGTAATATTTTACCATAGCCAAAGGGTGAAGAGTATGTTTATGATTATAGTTTGACATGAACATGTTGTATAGTTGGTGTATTTAGGTTATTACATTTTTGGCATTTGACGTCAATATAGGACGCTTCGGTCGTAATTTATGTTGGCGTTTGCGTATAAGGGCATTTCAACGAAATCCTTTTGGGACATGTTTTGCAAACCCCATTGGCGCCTCTCGTGGAGCTTTCTCATTTGCTGCTTTTGTGCTCAGCGTAAAGTTTATTCGTTTTTTTGCGACTGCTTGCGTTTTGCATTCACGTTGCGTTTTAATGCCTTCTCATTCGCATGCTTCATTTGAGGACATGGCCGCCGCCATTGTGCGTATCGCGAGTAATAAATAACATCATTGTGTTTCCAGGCCGACGTTCTCGCGCAAATATTCATTTTACAACCGGTCTATTAAACCGGGAATGCCTGCATTAAGAGTGTCCAAATGTCAAGTGATGAGCGGATTGTGCTGACATTTTCAATTTTGCGCCCGCTGGCGGTGGTGGCGCTGCACTTTTCTTCATTTTACTGAATATACCTGTTTGGAAAGCAGCTATGCGTATGGAGTGTAAATGTCATCGCGAAAATAAAGCAGGAGAAAAGAGAAACAGCGGTGTTTGTGTTTGATGTACGTAAATGTCAACGAAACATTCATCCCCATGAATAACTGCGCGCGGAGGGACCCTTCCGGTGTAATTTGTTCGCTTTGACAGGTTTCACATGCCTGAAACCAAACAATATTCGGCAAACAAAAGTACGCCTCACACACATACACCCACCACCACCCTCATTCATATTATTTCTAGTTTCGGTCGCATTCTGAATGATATTTTGAAATCTTGATATTGTGATGAATTACTAAACTCCCACTTCATTCCGAGGGTCGAATAATCAGATTAAACTTGTCCTTCATTTGACATTCATATCGCTTGGCATCGGAGAGCACAGCTTGACGTTGACTTTTGAGGGAGGAAATGCTAGGCACATTATTTTGCTAGGAATATGAACGCTCGTGTGCGTCAGCATTGGATGGGGGTTAATTTTATTTTAAGGGTTTGCCACGCTTGTTAAATATCACTTTGGCCGCGCGCTGTGTTATTAGTGACCGCGCAGAATAAGGCGCGGCCTCGTCAGCGCTAACATTGATAAGAAAACGAGGGCGCGCCGAAAACCATACCGAACCAAGCCCAAAACCGGTAATGCAGCGTAATATGTCTGCAAATATTCGGGCAAACACAAACACGTCAACATCCGAATTTACACTAATAGTTCAAGGTTGCACATAAATAACAAGGCATGGAAAGAAACGGGACATTTCAGTAGCTTCAGGCGTGTGGCACTGATAAAGAATAAAAACGTCGTCAACGACATAAATAAAAATAAAAGTTTCGCGTAATGAGTCTCAGAGGACTCGCCGCGGGCTTGGTGCTTATCGCAAATCGGCAAGTTATCATGACTTATCACGAGTTGGAAGAGAGCACAGTTTGTATACAGTGCGAAAAGTGGCCACCGAAACAAAGAAAACCGCAAGAACCGAGTTCGCGCAATGTATAATTCCTGCGGTCGGGCTTTCCAGCATGATCCCGACGCGATGCAGCTGCGAGTTTAGAATTTATCCGTTTGCACAATTCTAACAAATCTTTTGGTTTATATATAAAACAATCAGGAAATATAGTTGGGTTTCGAATTTTAAAACCGCAAAATGCTTTTGTTCCGTTATATAGAAAAACATTAATCAGTGACAGGCAGGAATTCGGTTAGAAATCAAAACCTGATGAAAAAATTAAAAGCGTTGGTAATTTTTTTGATGTACACATCTATTAAAATTAGTCTAATCGATGTGCTCTCATTTCTATTATGATTAATCTTAATGTGGTCGACGCCTGGCTTAATAGCGGTCAAGTCAATGCTCGCGTTCTTCTTCGACGCAAATTTTAATAACGTTTTGGGAAGTAAACCGGAATTAATTGATCGCATGATTCACGCACGCTCTGCTCTAATTTCCTATATTTACACTGGTTGTATACTCATGCATATGTGTTGCTTGTTATTAAATGTATGTTTGTGTGTGTGTGTTTTTTAACGCATACCTGCTAGCTGCGAATTCATTAGGCAACACGCTTCATGAATATAGAAAGAAATGCTAAGCCGGACTAAACTGTACCCTCATATGCTCGTGTGGGTATGGGTATGTGGGTAAAAGCAAAACCAAGCACACAAAGCGAAATCGCTTAAAAGCGAGCAAAAGAAAAAAAAAAGCGTTTTGCAAAGCGCGCGCTCATTGCCACTGAAAAACCAATGATGCAAAAGAATACCACAGCTTTGTGTAATTACCTGCGGGCTGTATACTCACGCTCAATTCAGCTTTTTGAACGAATCTTCCTTGTGAATAGATAAAAATGTGGTCGGTACATCAAGAATTTAATACCCGAATGGGGGTGGTTGAAGGCTGAACAAAGTGTATTATTTGTTGTGTATAACACGCAAATTCCTTGTTAACGTTGTGTGGCTTTCGTGTTAGGTCTTCATCTAATTCTAATAGCAGTGAAGTACAAAACACATCATTTCCTTCTACCAGAATGACGAATCATTGCGTACTATAATCTTGAATGATTACCGTTACATTTAATTTATGATCTTGTTCATCCGATCTAATTTATTTTTTGTTCGTGTTTAATATGTGCTTGTTGTGTGTGCCGTCATGATAACGCATTAATTGTGGCTGTGTTTACATTGTCGAAATAAATTGCGTGTTGCATGTTTTTAAAAGCAGTTTAGTTTTCGTCTGCGCGCGTCGTGTCTCGTCGTCTCTTTATCTCTGGACAAATGTTAGTGTTTTTGGTCTTCGTTGCCATAGCATTTCATCGCATTTGCTATTTGCCAACTTGAGTCAGCTTTTCTCGGTCCCGAGTCGCTTTTCATTTTGTCCCATTCAGAACTAGCCGTTTCGGCGTCGGCGAGGAGGTTGGCTCGAACGTCGAGCGTTTGGTAAATATCTCCAGCATCGTTATTATTATAGTGGACCGTTTTAGGTTAATAAAATATATGTGTATGCCCTCGAGGCTGTTGCAGAATTCAAGAGTAGCTGCAAAAAATAAACATGGATTAAATGAACATTTACAACTGCAGTATTGCACGCGGTTAATGTAATTATTCTGGGACTCTCCCGTGCGTTTTCATATGTGTGGCATGCCGTTAATCTTAAAAACAATAAAACGTTGCTTACATACCTTTCGGGCTTTCGGTGATTAACATCAGGAAAAATATTTACTCGTCGACGGTATTTGTGCGTTTCAAATACTTTTTGGTTTAATATTAAAATCCAATTTACTAAAGTGCGGCGCCTCCACTATCACAGAGTCACTCACCTACTTAGTTGCTTAATGTTGGACTTCATGCCGAGGCACTATAACAAAGTATTATAGAGCATAACGTGGTTGAACACGACATAAATCCGTTCATGTTAATGTATTACATCGTATCGTTTTAATGGTGTTGTGCGCTGACTTTCGCCGCCTGTGTGAAAATCCAACACTTTTTGGTGGAGGCGCCGCAAATTGCACCGTGACGAAGCACAATCGGCACGAAATGCAAGGAGCGCCGACCTAACGGCTTTCCTGCTGGTTGGTGTGGCGTTTCGTGCTGGCACCTCGTTGACACCCCACTGGAAAAATCAAATATGTTTGTGACTAACGCGATTTTAGTATTTTCACGTTTCGCTGCTCACACCAATTTCCCACCGCGTAAACTTTGCTCAATGTTTGGGGTGGAAAAGCGTCTGCAGGTAAGAAGTATAAAATTACTTCGTACCATCCACCAACGATAATAATATTCGATGCACACGTTTCATTCCTCGAGCGTGTAGAGTTTAGTTCATCAGACGTGTCTGTCGTCGATGTCGTCGTCGTCTTCGTGGTGAGTGGCGGTTGGCGGTGGCTACGCCGTCTACTTGGCTTCTGCTATTAAGCACCCTCTCGCCAACTACCTTCCCCGGTCCTCTCGACCTCAAGTCTCGGCGCTTGTGCGTCGTTCGAATGACGGAGTGTCTCGTAGCACGTCTGGAAGAGTATGTATATGGAAGTATATAATGACCTGCCTCGTCGAGTCGAGGTTATTATTTTATACCCTGCGGGTGCACAACACACATGGACAAGAGCTTTGCGAACAAACGTGAAATTTTTTATTGGCTATCGACAAGCGCGGGTGGTTTGTTTTGTTTCAACAGGAAGCACCGTGCGTGCGTTGGCATGTAATGCATGCGTTTATTAAAATTTTAATTTTCCGCGTGAACCGACAAATCACTCGAACATAATGTATTTGCAATTGTTTCCGCAAATGTTTCTAACAATGTAAAATGTATTTGGTTTACCTAGATTTTACGTTTCGTTTGCGAATCGGAACAATGCGCTGCGATTAATTGCCTGACTCGTTGTAATTTTCTACCTCGATTTAATTTCAATTGAATAAAATCGAAAGCATTCAGTTACAAACCACAAATATCGTGCTAACTCTATACCAGCATATAAATATATTTAAGCTCGCTTTTTATTTTGGTGATATATTTATTTCTTTCACTACTTTCTTTTGTTATGGCGGCTTAAACATTAAATCATTTAGTATTTTGTTTTCATGCTATCTAATTGTTTCACGCTGGTATGCGACACTGTCGTCGTAACACTGTAATGCCGACTTAATTTTGCCATTTCGTGCTCATCTCACCCGCACTTAAACTAGGTTTAGCCCTTCGTTAGAATTTTATACGCGTACGCGCCTCAAGTCTAGTCAAGCCTCCACAAGCCCAGGCACATTCATGGGGATGAATGTGCGAGCCTGGGTCTTCTGGCGGGGTCCGTTTGTTTGTTCGAGATGTCGTAAAATTTGCTGAATCTAGGTCATTCCCACAAAACAAAAAGTTATCTCATTCCATTTCTTTTGTGTGTATGCGTGTCTCGATAGGTTTAATATTCGTTTCGACTGACGAATCATCATTTTTATCATCGTTTGGCTAGACTGCGGCGTATTTTATTCCCTAGAAACGTCCTTTGTGGTGGTAATGTGTATAATTGGCGGCATTGATTAGGTCGAGGCGCCGCGTCGTCGACATGACGGCTGCGGCTCGTGCCATTTTCATCGAAATCATCATGGTGGTCATCACTGGCACGAACCGCCTGCGGGGCGGCGGCGGCGGTTGTGCTCTTGTGTCATCAAAGGACGTGTCATGTTCCGGGTCAGGGCGACGCGCCCCCTTTTTAACATATAAATGAAAATGGGAAAAATGAGAAATGCGGCAGAATGAAATAATGAACTAGTGGCGGAGTTACGGCCTAGCCCTAAAAAAATTGTCACGAGATAGAAACTCATAAACGACGCGGCGTTGAAATAATGAAAATACGACGCATAAAAACGACGTTAATTGTAAAGCATATCACGTTACGCAACCATACATAAAGCTCCCGCACAAGTAATTAGTAGATTGCGCACCAACTAACTTATACTTTTGTTGTTTTGTGCTTTTCGTAGATTTTTATTTTATCCTATTTACTACTAACAACATTACGCGTTATTATGACGGTGACATTTTATTCTCTAGGGCGTGAAAATGCCGCATTATGTCGAAAAAGTAATTCTCCAAAGTGCACGACTGCAAAATTGTAGTAAAACATAGACAAGAAGAAGAAAAAAAACTTTAAACTCAACGAAAGGTTAATTACTAACAATTTTACTGGAGCTGTGTGTATTTTGAGTACACCCACTCATTGGAGGTTGTCAGCGCGTAAAACTGACATTCACGAGGGTGGATGGTATACGCACGTTGGCATTATCAAACTTCGGACAGCGATAACGTTCACCCCGAAAACCTAAAAACATTACAACACACCATAATGAAATACCAAGCGACGTGGTCGGTTATGAATAATTGAAAATTCCGAAAACACCTGTAATACTCTGTTATGTCCTTACCCTCTAGCGTCGTCTGAATACCTACCCTGCTGCCAAAACATAGGAACAACATGCGCGCCGGCATCTCTCTAAATACGTTGAATATTCATCCTGTCATGCTGTGCAGGCGAAGACTGAAAAATGAGTTGCTTACAACTTGGTTTACAGGTTGTACGTTGTAATTTTAAATCTGGCGCATGAAAATTTTGCTAAATTAGAATTTATGTACCTACAAATGTTAAGGTGGAAACTGACGTCTAAATAGAAAATGTTGTTGCGTTTCAAACGTCATCAGTGAAGCCCCTTAAATGCCTGCAGACAGCGGCTTGCAGTCTTTCACTGCGGATGAAAAGACTCGAACAATAGTTAGTTTCCTGCAAAATTGCAGAGAGCGTAAAATCAAAATACGGCGTACAGCAGAATATTCACTTTCGAGACGGAAACAGGGAAGTCCTTTGAATCACATGCTGTGAGAAGAAAGCCCAGGATTCAGATTCAGGGACATGTTTTCCCGACGTACGAGAATGCTGGTGCAGTTGGCGAAGAACAGGAGACGCTTGTGACTTGACAAGACACACAAGCTGTGTGACATTATATAGATATCACCGGCGAGTGAATGTTTTGCGAATGAAAACGGCAACGTGAGCATAATGCGCGCGTCTGTTCGGCATTTGGTGTTTTTGCGGCGTTGCGCGTTTTGTGTGCTGTGTTTTGTGATTTGCGTTTGGCGGCCATTTTCCAGTCGCTTTGTTGCCAGTCATATTGTGAATGCCGGCGCGCTAGTCTAGCCAGGATTCAACTCTGGAATACATACGCTCGTGCTGAATCGACACAATCGTATCGTACGTGACATTGTCTGACATTGTGTGACTTTATCACATCGGCAAACCAACCAACCCTAGTAGAGATCCAGAACAAAAACCACACGAATTTCGTCAACCGGCTTGACACGATTGAATAATCAAACAATTGAATGTATTATCCATCCGACGCCATTCTATCAAATATTGACACCTGCGCAATGACCAACGAAAGAAAAACTAGTAAAAACGTTTGAAAGTTTGCGAATTATTTAGAATGTAGATTTGCACGGTGTTGCTTTTATCAATTTTTATGTGTAGACTTGTGGTTGTTTTGCTCCACATTTTTCTTTTTCTATGCCACAAAATCGACGTAGACGTGTCGATATTCAACGCTTTCTCCCCAAGTGAAATATGCGGTGATTCTAGCATGCACCGCGCTCAGGAACACGTTCGATCGGCGTTTGCAACAGGCGCAAAACATTGAAAAAGTACATCTTGGACGCACTCTTGCGTAAAATGGACTCGTTCGATAAATAACGCAATAGTGGCCGCAGCGGCGGCGTATGCGAAAAAAGAACACTATATATGCATTATTTTCACTTTGTTTGCCACTGCCCGCCGCAGAGAAATTCTATTCAATTTTACCTAGGTGCCTATACGAATTTGCATTTACAATTACGGCAATAACTATTATTTCAAACGGTATTATTCTAATCTTAATCGATTAATCGTGTGTAATGAATAAATAGTTTTTGTGCTATAAAGTTTTGATAATGATTAAATTCGATTTTATGACGATATGTGTGCGTCAGAGAGTGAGTGATGCACGGTGAGTGATTATGCGCTTAACTAACATGTTCTATATTGTATGGCTCCGGCTTAAATTTATTAAACGAAGTTTTAATATGAAGCGCGTTGATTATGAACGCTTTCTGCAACGTGGAAATCAAAAGCAGATACGCGCTCATGACATGCTCGAAACTTTATACATCGCGCGCACTTTATGGGTTATGCTTTATTTGTTATGAAAGTAATTCGTTTTGTTTGAGTTATAAGCTTCGCATTGACGTATTCCGATTATTAGACCCGGCTCGAGATCTCTTTTATTACGCTGTGCTATGCATGCAGTCTGTCGATATAAAGTTTCAAGTGCATAAACACGACGCGCTCAGAACGGTATGTAATGAAAATATTTATATCTAGGCTGAGCGACATAATACGATAATAAAATCGCGAAAATGTGTCATTATTATGTGCGTCGTTGTTGGTAGTCCCGTATGCTTCGTCAATAACGTCGCTACCGCTCTATTTTCCCTCACGAATCGATGAAGACGCGTCTTTCAAATGAAACGTAGAGTTTGTATGGTATAGTACTTCGTGCATAATACAAATATTGTGAATGTGTGTGTTTTTCATTTTCCCAAAGATGACTTTGGATTTTTTCACATTCTGCACAATTTTCGCGTTTATATTTTTATGGTCATGCTTTTCGTTTGATATACTTACCCGTTCATTCCTTTGTCATTTTTATCGACTGTCGTAAGCAAAAGAGTCATGTTGCGGTGAAAACCGTAAAGAAACATTTGTTACGATTCGACGGATTGTCGAAAATGACGTTGGGCCAACTCCGCGTGTGTGTGTGTGTGTATTGGCCAAAAAGCCAAGCGGATAATAATAGTAATAAATATTTTTGGGGCGGCGCGTGCAGGCTCGTAAAAACAGAAATGTCATTAACCAGAAAAGAACTCGTGAGGAAAACGTAATAAAGGCTGTGGTGAAATTTATACCGCGTGTCATTTAACATCTTTGGTGGAACACTAATTGATAATAAATTAATAAACTACATTCATTACAGCAACTTTTAAAGAAATAAAAGAGTTCATTATTTCAGCTTTTTTTATACTTACTACTTTTATTTCAGTTGAATTTGAGAACTGGCCGAGTAGTAAAAATAAAAATTTAGGAAACTCGACGAAAAATGCCTCGATGTGAAATTACCTAACACCACCTGTGGTGCGCTAACAATTTTGTGCGGTTTGCTGGAAATAATACACAGTGAGATGACGCTTCATCCTATCGAGAGGTGGAAAGTTTACGACCTCTCGCACATAAAAATGTATCGCGCCATCAAATTTTATCAAAGGTAAAAGGGCCAGCGCATTTGCGAGCAAGAGCTAGAGATGATTTTTTATCGTGAGTGCGTGTCTGATGCAGAAAGGGCGAATCGTAAAATTACGCGTTGCTGGCGAAACCTTTATTTTTATTATTTTACACTTTTATTTCGACCGCAATTTGCGGAAAACGCGCGCCTCCTAAAATTATTCATTACGTCATTACAGTCATCATGTCGTCGGTATCCTCAATAAATCTCACTGCAATGGAAATCTTGCCAGTTATTAAAACGAATAAAAAAACTCTTAAAGAGCTCCACATAGGTAGGTTATTTTTCTTGCTTGAAATGTGAAAATTTTAAATTCTATTTATAAATCGTTAATTTCAATTTGAAACCGTGTAAAGCGGCTTGTTGAACACTTGTTCTACGTCCATAGCGATTGAACTTGTTTTTCAGTCTAACGGGAACTCACACGACGCTTTTAATACTGATTGAACGCTTTGAGCACTTTCAGCGTCGCGACCATTTGGT
Source organism: Dalotia coriaria (assembly GCF_025399875.1). Classification (NCBI taxonomy): domain Eukaryota; kingdom Metazoa; phylum Arthropoda; class Insecta; order Coleoptera; family Staphylinidae; genus Dalotia; species Dalotia coriaria. The sequence continues at coordinate 811,332 of NW_027045457.1, forward strand.
GTTGGAGCTTAATTACGCTCTCGATTTGATTGGAAACACACGCCAGTCATCGCGGCAGCGGAAAAGTCGCGATTTCCAAATAATTGGCACTTGCTTCGACTTTCCTTTACTCAAAATTGAGCTAAAAACGCAAAGTCCTATACGACTAGACGGTGAAGTATTGTGGTGTAGACGAGTATAATTTAACCATTTTACTACCTGTCACACGCTGACTCATGTACGACCAGCAAAAATAACATTAAACGACATACAAATAATTAAACCGACAACACTCGTATATATTTCTTAAGCCTGTGCAACAATCACATGCTTGTAGTATTTAAATGCTTAGATTAATGTGATTCATCTGGATTGTTAATGATTTTCCGGGAATTATTTTTATTAAAACTAAAAGTTCGTTTATTATTTACGACCTCTTTCCAACGCTGCTGCACAGGCAATGATAAAATCGTAATCGACGATGAAAAAGTTACGCGCGAGTCAAACTTCAATCGCGCTTTGTTTTTCCTTTTCAATCCGCCCGCCGGTATATATTCGCCACGCTTTCCGGTAACATCTATTTTTATTTGTTTTGGACGACGACGACGACGACATTAAGGACGCGCCGCCACAACGTAAATAGACATTTTAGTGCATCGTTCGGAAAACAATTTTTCAGAATGAATGTTTCATGATTTCGCTTTTCCTCGCCTGCCTCGTTTGATTCGTTCGTTCGCCTGCCCCGAGGAAAACTTCAACGAGACGTAATCGTTTACCTTTTTCTTCCTTAACCCCACGTACTCTCGCCCTCCAGACATCGATAACTGTTTCATTCTTTCGCTCCAATTCACTTTGTGCACGTGCGTGTGCAATTTTTTACGATTCCATTTTATTTATGCCTTTGCAAAACGTACGCTAGATGGTAGTAGGTTTATCTATTTCGACGTGGCCGCATGGATATCGACGTGAAAAATATTTATGGATAAGATCTTCTTGCGTTTCCAAGGTCCTGGTCTCTCCGTAAGCGATCATATTTATCGAAGCACTCAAAAATTCCAGTCCCAAAGTGTATTTATTGTCGTTTTTATATACTTGTACCAAGCCGTCGTCGTCCCGCGTATTCTCGGGGTGTCTTAAAATTCCAGAAATTGAAGGATTTCAGCACAATAGCGACAGAGAAAAATGTGAAACATGTGGCCAGGACATACCAGTTCGATGAAATAAAAGAGAACTGATCGTAAAATCATATTTTTTTTGTTTGATAATTTCTTTCTGTCGCAGTGAAAAATGGTGAGACATTTCGGTCTGGTTGCAGAAGCTGACCGATCGCAAATCTTTATTTGATCCCAATGTCCGGGCGTCAAGCGTTAACGAACACGTATAAATGAATGTGCCACGAAATAAAGAAATTGGCACGAAAAACGTTTCTGTCGGCCGTTAGTGTCGATAAGAAATAAATTGAAAAACTAATTGCCAAAGAGCGAGACAGTCACAAAAAATTATCTCGCCTGGCCGTGGGTGGAGAATCATGAAAAATGGTCGAAAAAAACAATCATGCGCAAGTTTGACTTTGCTTTGGTTTTCAATCAATACTTTTCTACGCATTAGCACACATTTATTATTAATATTAGTTATTACTTTTGCATGGAATGCAACTTTGTTACATGTTTTCTCGCGGTTTCGCTTGGTTTTCGCAACATTTATGAGTTTTCACCGCGAGCAAGATCTATCTGTGAACGTGTTTATTAAATTTCCATGAAAACTTCGTCGCGCATAAACTTTAAAATACATTGTGATGAATACGTAATTTAGCTCGCTCGCGCGCTCCGGTGGCAAGTTCGGATTTGCGAGTTTTGAGGTTAAGTGTACGCGGAAAATTAATCTACATGCATTGGAGCACATACACACCACGTTCTATGACTGGTGCTTGCTAGACGAACCGTAAAATCATTTACGATTATTATGCGCACGACGGATGGCGGGTTTCGAACGCGGCCAAGCGCAGTCCATGGCGATGTTTAAAATTTACAATTTGCAAGAGAGGAGAGAATTAAATCGCGGCGCAAAGGAACGCGAGCGAACGTTTAACATAATCGTTCGCCAGCCGCGAGCGTCCTTTTAATAAATGCAATTGTAACGCTTTATAAACTGTAATTGCGCTTGATTTATAGTCTTCCGAGCATTTTTCAAAAGCATTATATTATTATGATTTCTTAACCGCAATAACTTCCACGTTTTTGATGTTGAATACCTTAGAAGTTTTGGTTGAAAATTTACTTAATAATTTGCATTGTTTGCTAAACCATTAACACTCTGTTACACTTCCATGCACTCCCACTCAGTGAGCTCTCTGTTCACCTGGCTGTTCTGCCCACTTTCTGCCGCTCAAGACTTCCGAGAAACTTTGCAAATGGATATTCTCCAGCACGCACACGGCGACCCATTAAACTCATACATTTCCTAATTAACTTGGCATTCGTTTCGAGTGCACATGGCTGGTAAAAGGAACTAAATAATAAATCAAGATAAAAATCATAGATAGTTGACAACTGTTTGGTGAATATGAATTTTCATTTCATATAAAAGCAGAGGCGGAAAATTTGTCGACGAGTTTTCATATTTTCACCGCCTCCTCCATTCTGGACATCGGGTCTCTCGGGTCGAGCTGTCATGAGATATGAGCCGTCTTCATCCTCATTTCTCGTTAAATGTCACCGATGTCACCATTGTCAGGAGAGTATACTCTGAGCGTCACCTGCCTTTCGCCAGGGTTTCTCAACCGAGGACCGCCGCATTTCAATTTAATAGAATAGACAAACGCGCGCGGTGGCGGCCATCGGCCGTAAGTCATCGTCATCGAGATAACTCTAGCCTTGTCCGTATCCTGATACCGGTATTTGTTCGACGTTGAGGCTAACTGAATCCTGCTGACGCGTTGTGAACACGCCTAACAAGGACTAACGACAGGGACCGCATTCGAAGATTACTAACTTCCTCGGGGACGATTCCGGACGGTGGTAACGTGCTGAAATCCTGCCTTCAGAGTCTTGTTTGTGTGGTTGTCAAACAGAGTGATGTGGAAGGTCGATAATACGTAAAGCATGTGCCGGTTCTGATTTTCACACTTTAAAAAATTCTTCCAAGTAATTTAATCATTGAAATAATAACCTGAATAAAATTAATTGAATTGAATGATAATGTCGCATTGTGCGTTGGTGCGTTCAATGTTGCAGCGCTGTTGTTATTAGTTTAACAAGCCGATAAAATGCGGTTACGCCCGTTTGCTCGCGTTCTCACTTCTCTGCCTCTTTGTGATAGCCCGCGTTGAATGTTTGATCGGCGTTTAGCCGCTGTTGGAATTGTTAACAGATTGTGCACGCTCAGCGGGCGCGTTATTGGGTTACGCGAGACCTAATGTTGTTGTTGATATTATAAACATTTGCTGCAGCGGTGACGGGCGGCGGTCCTGTGCACCGTGCAGCATACTGTACACCGTGGGAGATTATTTACGTTCGCTTCAATAATTGCTCTATCATGAGGTGACCACTGACCGGTGACCGAAGCGCGCATTGGCGAATTTAATGTTTTTGTATAGTTTTGCAGTTGCGCGAATAAACACAATGTTAACGACGTTATTGTCCACTCGCCAGCATGTTTGCTAATTACCTCTTGCACACTTTGATTATTATCATAGGTGCGCTCGGATTAGTTAACTCATTTTATATTTTGTCAACAATGAAGTGCATTATATTTCGAAAAATAGTGCGATTAACTTTATAATGAATTTTTAATTAAATTTCTTTGTCAACAAGTCGTCACTTTTATTTTTGCTTTCATTTGCGTTTCATTGGACTCGTCGCTCTTTGAAACAAATTGCATTCGAATTACTTTGAATAGTAATCCGAAAGCGAATTTCAACCAAAACAGTAAAAATACAAACAGCGAAGATTAATGAATTTTAAATTTTGTTTTAAGCCTAATATAAATGTAGCTTTAATTTCAATTAAAAACTCGGCTTGCTTCAATTCTTTCTGCTCATAAAGTCATGCAAAGTTTCATGGAATGAATTGAGCAACTTTTAAACGCTGACTACACGAAACCTGAGACTCGTCTGGGGTCCCACTGTACATTGTCACAATTTTCCGTCATCGCAATTTTTGTTTTCGAAACGTGCAAATTGTGCAGCTTGTAAGCATAATAATCGTAACAAAACAAACGGTTATCGTCATGCGAAAAGCATTATTAAATAGCAGCGTCGATTGTTATCAACAATTTGTGACACTTAATCAGACCGCTTGAGCACGCACGGATCACGACGACCTGCACGACAATTATTCAATTAGTTTACAGTTTACATTTCTATTACAAATTGACTAATTCCAGCGCGCGAACAAACGTGTTTTGTTTTACGGTTGGGGCGGTTGCATAACTTTGTACAGGCATGTAAAGTTTATTTAACTTAACTTGCTTACAACTACAATTGTTGAGCATTTGTTAGACATTCTTGCGAGATGTTTAATGCAAGCTGATAAATGTGTTTTCATTTGTTAGCGTGGCGTGAAGGTGGCTATATCTTGCCATGTTGTGCGACTTGGGGGCGAAGGCGTTGCGTGTGAACCGAGTACGAATGAAAATATGAAAAATCCTTTCGTCACCAACTATGAAATTATCATAAATCTTCATTTCACTCACACACTTTTATTAAAGCTAGTAAATCAAATGAAATTATATCGGTTTATTCGTTCGACAATTCGCTTTATTGTTGAATTATTTCTCGTGGTTGCTGTTGAAATTGCAGGCGAAAGCGAGAGACATCAAAATTATTACTTGTTTAAATACGTTTAACTGATTGTGGGGCGTGCGAGTAGCTTTTCCACATCGCGTTTGTTGAGCACCGCCATTTTTGTTTGCGTCGTCTCGCTCGAAAAGTCGATGTTGCCGAAATGCGTTGGCGTATGAAATTCGTTCTCTTGTTCGAATTAATATATTTGTATGATTGCCTGAATACTGAATGTGCGCGCCTGAATAATCTGCGTTTACATTCGCCGACTGGCAAACGTCGAACGTAATTTCGTTTTATTTGCTATAATAACACAACATATGCAGGCGCAACATATCAAACATTATTAATCGTGAAAATGCAAAAATATACACACAAAGTAAGTGCCAAATCCACGTTAGTCACCGAATCCCTTCTCTTTGAGTGAAACATTGTCTGTTTGAATTCAGATTGGATTTATCAGTTAATAGGCGGTTGGTGACTTAAATTTCCTTTATACTAAAAAGGCAATGTTACATTTTCATATCGCGTAATAAATTAAAATATAATCCGACTGAATTTGTTTCGGCCCGTCTTTGTTCATGTGCTTTTCGGGTCTGTTGGCTCTAAGTTTCTGAAATTATTCTCGAATGTTCAAATCTAAGCATACAGCCATTGCCCACTTTGTTTCAGACCAGCTTTGTTAACAATAAGTTTTAATGGCTCTCGAGTTTTTATGTCAAATATAATGGCGCTGGCGGCAGCGACTCGACACCAACTGGTGTTTTCCATTTATGCAAGGGAAAACAAAACGTTAATTTTAATATTTAACGAGCGCGTCTATAAAAGAAAATCGATAAAATTGTTTGAAAAAAGTTTGTTTGTATGCACTTACGAACTTTAATCCTGTCACAACGGTATTTATCTCATTTTCGAGTTAATGACGTTTGGTTAAATTAGGGTCATTAACGTTTCAAATTACAATAATTGCAATGTGTTTGCTGTTCTTATGGTGATTTTTATTCGTACTCATTTTGCTATGTTTGTGCAAATGACCAAATGTGAGCGGTCGCATCCGAGGAAGATTCAGGTTAGAGCTCGACACTACTCTTAACCTAACCTCAATCAAACAAATTAATAACTGCTTTGTGCGCTCGAACGCACGCCTGGCAGCCGCTTAGACCTTTCTTGTGGAAGCAATTAACCTTGCAGGTTGCAATTATAAATGCAGCACACGCCTCGTCGACGACGAACTTGGGCTTGGGTGAATCTAGAACGATCGAATTTGATTAGGTCAGATCACTTCTCATCTCATCACGTCACATCACATGCCGATGTTAATTCGATTCTGAAGTTACTGCTTCTCAATTTGCAACTTGCGCTTTGTGCAACATGTGTGCGAAACAGTGTTATGCGTTCGACATGTGTCACATGGTTGACATCCTTCGAGCGTAAGATTGTGTCATTGCATCTCGCGACTAGACGTGATGTGAGCCAACAACGTCTGGAAATCTATACTTGAGTTTATGCGCTTCGCACATCTAGTGAACATTTTGCATTAATGAACAGACGACGACACAGAACGACTGAACACAATTTGGCTAAAGCAATACTATACGTTCGAGCTTTGACTTAATCAAGTTTCTTCGTATTTACTTAAGATATGTCGCACGAAAATAATATTTTTTTTAAATTTCTTTTATTTTTTCCTGTATCTATTTGTTATGTAATCATATTTTTTTTTGTTTCTGGGGAGTCGCTTAAATATTTGAAACCAGACTGAACTCTCAAACGTAGTGTAGACGTTTTCCAATTTGAGATTTTCGTGCGCAAAATTCGAAAACAAGCAAATAATCCATCGGATTCCATCGGTTTACGAGCAATCGCAGCGGAATCTGGCGCTTTGTTTACGCTCTCGCTCAGTGCGCCTGCGAGAGCATCTCCTAGTTCTAGCCCCTAACTTGAAACCGAACTGAATGCGAACGTTTATTTATTTAAATCGCTGTTTACGAACGCGGTGACTGGTCGTGCATATCTATTGCGCGTTTTCGCGAATAGACCAAGTCGATTTTCTTCACTTTTCCGCAATTTCCTTCGACGTTATGTATTTCGTTTTTGTATGTTGTATGTTTCTGTGTCTCGCTGCGTTGGTTATCGCCGCTATTTTCCAACACTCGTACATTTGATATATTTTGGCACACGCGCGGCGCGCACGTTTCTCCAATAAGAAACAGCGACTACACTGCTGCTCCGTTAAAGTTTAGGGTGGCGGGTGTGCAGGGTCGCTTATCTGGAAAAAGTGTTTCCGATTAGGTTGCGCACTTTTCCACACCATGTGGACGTGTGTGTGTGTGTGCGTAGATGTGAGTTTGTGTAAATGTTTGTATATCGGCGACGTGGTTTGCGCGGAAAACGGAAACCACTCGAAACGTGTGACGGGCCGGAAATATAAAAGCCGCGAAAGTACTTCGTCACTATACTAATAAGCGCGCGAATCGAGGGATGTGGGAATTTATGCGCGGCGATATAAGACGGTGCCGGGCCATGGGAAACCTATTAAAAGCCGAAAAAAGGTCAGATAAGCTGCCCGAACCGCCAATCAAATCGTATGCTAAACTGGTTGGTATTTAACGCAATCGTAAACATTTGGTTTAGTTCATTAACGATGTTTCCTCTTTTATTATCGTAGGTTTACTTACATTGCATACATTTGATGAGAATTTAATTTTTACGAATTCCGTCACAGATTAAATTCTTGCAATTTTTACTCTCTGACATTCCTCGTTTGGCTTAATTAACCACACCCGACGCGATGTGCGTAATAAAATGGCGTAATTTCGTTTAATTAAAAACGTACTCCAATCATACGGAATTACTGCATTTCACCATTTTCACACTAATTTTCCGTCTTCTTTCTCTGGACGTCGCTTCACTGTAGTGAGCGAATTTCTATTTTGTTTGGACTTCGTTCTGATTAAAGCTTTTATATGCGATACTCTAGTTTTACCTTGCGTTCGCAAATCGCATGGCAACTACGCGCATAAAACGTAATCATCGCTTTGGCTCCGCTAAAGTCGTCTGAAAGGTGTATACATACAGTTTTATGGAGTATTGAAATCGAACGAAAGTAACCATTTTCTAACGCTGTGCAGCGTACTGTAATGTTTTTTGTTTTTATTTCGAACTGCAAATTTCCATGTTATTCGGTCGATTGCACCGCACAACGTGCATCTAATCATTAATCGATTTTTATCGCTTAGTGAAAATGTAACATAAAGTTTGAGACGCCTGGATGGTGAAAAAAAGTAAAAGTTCTAATTGTTATTGCCATTACTAAATATCGATTTACTTGTTGGATGCGTTTTGAAACTAATCGTTTTTAATTTTATTTGTTTTGATTTGGTTGCAAATAATTGCGAAGAAAATCGATTTTTCAGTCGGCCAGCGACCTTTTTAGCCGGCTTTCTTTTGCTTTAAAGTTTTTTTGTTAGATTCTTGCAAACGTTCAACGGTTATACCTAACAATTTGACGCTGCCTTAGTTGCAGCTTGCTTATGCTGCGTTTTTGTTCTCCACGAACTTCATAAAACGCACACGCTACCCTCGCCATATTGTTGTACTTACCTTACCTTCAAAGTTTTTATAAAAACGGTATTAAAACTAAAGTAAACAATTTTGTTAATTGCAAATATAAATCGGGTCTGAGGCTACCGTATAAACAAACGGGTATTGTTTGGTTGTTAAAATAAACAAATGAATCGATAAGGTAGCCATATTGTGTTTGTGTTATACTACTCTATGCATAGGCCATTGTTTCATTGCGCCGCGTTCTTGTTACAATTTGTTTTCCTCTGGCTCTGGCGATATTAATTTTACAATCGAAAGTCGGCGGCGCTCGCCAATCCAGCGAACTGAAATAATAAACTCTATTATTTATGCGCCCATTCAAACAGTTTCGCTCGGCTTTTGTATACGGCGTGAAGGAGGCATGAATTACGGAATTACGAAATTACAAAATGGGAAGTTGGAATTCGCCTCGTCCTTGAAAACGAAAAATTGCGTCGCCCATGTACTATTCCGCGTTTGGATTTGTTGTGTAGCTATTGGGTTGTTGAACTTCAGCAAATAATTTGTCATTTGTCACATGCGCGACTAATTGAGTCAAGCCTGCAAAGCGTGGAGTGTCGCTTGACTAGTTTGGTATTTGCGTCGCCAACTGGAAAAACGGCAAAACGACAAACTCACCTGCACGAAGAGAGGACGCCAACGAAAATGTTTGGAAATTGTAAACTTGCTTTTCCATTTAAATGGAAATCTTTTACTTATCGAGTGTCGCCACTATGGATCGTGTTGTGCCTTCGTCTTGGAAGTGCATTAAACTTTTCGAAAACTTGCAGGTGTACGTTGTCCTGTTGCGTTGTTCTTTCGTTTTTCACCATCTAAAGTGGTGCAAAACAACGGAACATTGGCAAAGTTTCCGCTCGCAAACACAAACACGTCGTCGCGACCGGTGTGGCATACTTCCTAGAACGATTTTCTCCTTACCCTGTTTTTCGTCGCAGTGATGCAGCACCACCTGCAAACGTAAAACTCTGCTTGCTTGACATTCGAATGATGACTGAAAAAAATCACAGCTCACAATGCCATTTGACGATCGGAATCGCTTTGTCGCCTAACAAGCTTTGCAGTTTCATTAAATAAACGCGTCGGGCGCAAAAGGGTGCGAAGTGCACGCGCCCTCCGCGTTCGCTTGACAACCTGGCTGGCAGGACAGCGCATCCTGTCGCGTCGCCTCGGCGAATTTCCAATAATCCATCAATGTAACGTCGGAACGATTCAATTTCCGGTCATAAAATTATCGACTCCGCCACCGGCAGCGTCGACGCGACAACATGCATTCGGTCTGGCCAGCCGCCACCAGCCGAGCGGCGATAACCTAATACTGTTGGCGGGGTCGAGATTTGCGTTTTAATTGGGAAATTGGGAAATTACGTTCGTGTGTGCATGTCGCCTATTTTGTTTGCTTACATTCCGCATAATACAAAACAAGTTTATATCAAAACAGAAAAGCTTCATGGATAATAATTAATATATCCGTTTAGTTTACTATTGATTTTTTTAGCCTAATTTAATTATTTTGCATCATCCGCAAAACAACACTGCAGCTTTGCATGATATTATTATTATTATTATTATTGTTAAATGCACTTTATTTTATATTCTGTATGTGGTGCATTGTATTTGCGGTAAGTGCCTTCTGTCATTTTCACATTGCCACCGCTGCTGGAATTTCGAAATTTCTGCGGCCGTCAAAAAAATGCAATATTGTCAACCGGGCCTCTAAATTGATTTATATAAATCGCGCATGGACTCTACGAGCGCATTGGTGCATGGATGCATGCCGCCTGCATTCTCGCACCGCACAATACCCATTATTACCAGTGTGAGAAGGTGCAAAACGCGAATGCACTCGAGCATGCCGTCCGATTACCACCGCGCGCAAAAAAAAATCACGCACGGTTCGCCGGCTTACGCAATCAATTACATGACGGAGACGGCGTGAGGAGACCACTGCCATTGGTTTCATTACGTAGGCGTTCGTTGTCCTGCGGTGTGTGTGTGTACGTGCGATCGAGGAAATTTAATTAAATCGGCCGTTTTTTGCCTCTACAATGTGTACGAATCGAACGAACGTTTCCCTAAACATTCATTCCGGCACGCATGGAAATCATAGCTTGTCGCAAGTTACAAATTGCAAGATAAAACTTTTATTTCTAACTTATCATTTAAATACTAATCTGTATTTACACATTACCCGCGCCGGCATTATCTATTTTATTGTATTCCCAGCGGTCGGTATCAACGTGAAATTGACCGACTTGGCTATACTTAATTGACGCTTAAACGTAAAACGCGCGGTGAGCGAAATTTTAAACAACACTCAAATTGCTAATTAATATATTAGTATACATGGGGCGCGGCGAGATTGGGGGACAACAAAACGAGTGCTCATATGTGTGTGTGCGTGCGGCTGTCGCTCGGTTTCGTTATTAATTTCGAAAGTTCTTGAAAATGAAAGTAATCCGGCTATCGCCGGTCGCCATCTAGAGCGATACCAACCATTTGTGATCGATAGGACGGCCGTTTAGTTAATTAAAACAAGGAAGCCTTTCGCACCACATATAGACTTTGTTCCTATTTCCAGGAATGAATTCCGTGATTTGCGCACATAGGTTCACAAATATACACAACACAACATTGTTGTTTGATACAAAGGAAAATTTGATACTCGCTGAAATTTTAATCAACGCCTGAAAGCTGCGTATACATCTGCGTATGATTCATTTTTATTTGTATTTGGTATATGCGTATGTTTGGTGTGTTGATTAAATTTCGTACGTTGCATGTAAACATGCAGATTTTCCTGGTGTCGGATTGCAATCAGGTGTGATATGTTGTGAAAACACAACATATGCCCAAGCAAACATTCGATCCGCGATGAGACAAAAGCTCTTTGTTTAGAAGTATTCGCGTCGATACGCGGTTAAATCAGGGATGCTTAGGGTCGCGGATGAGAGGATCAAACTGTTTGCTTCGAAGATCTATTGATCCCTTTCAATTCACTGTCAGAAGGTATCCGTACAATATCTCCAAACCCACTTGACAGAAGCTATGATTTGATTCAATCATATCAGAAGGCAAACACTACCTAGGTCCACATTTTATAATCTAGTCTAGACTAGACTTGATGCAGTGTTTGTATCTACGGCGAGTTTTTATTGTAATTGAATACATCTCCGGGAATCGATCATCTAACCATACCTTTTTTGGTGGATTAATTGTTGCTTGTTCAAGAAGCGCTCGTTCTGTAAAAGGTGAAGAAGCGTGCGCCCGATCAATTTGCGCGTACTTACTCCATCGGCATCACTGCTGATTGGTCGGAAGCACTAGCCGTGAAGACGTCGGGAAGGTCCGTGTGCGCTTCTCGCGTAACAGAACAATAACCCAGAAGTGGAAGACGCTGGAAGGTTAACGAACTTTTTGTCGTTCGCACGTAACAGAACCGCACACTTGCTCCAACAATGTACGAGTATATGCCTGTGTTTGTGTTAAATAAAATGACGGTAACAACCGTGCCGGCTGTGCCAAGATGCTAAGTATCGCATGCATATTATTGAAACACATTCGAGACACATCCAGGTCTGCGGAGTCTTCCAAGATTCCCAAGACTTCTGAGACCGCCAAGTTTACTGTTACGACGCTTTTCTTAAGCCTACATACACATACACATACGAGTACTACATACTTATTTTACAGTATACTTAGTTAATGATGAAATAATATTGGAAGCGTATGTTTTAATTTACAACTTGAAATGCGTCTTGAAATTTATGGCTACGTGATTCAGAATTTTGTAGACATATTTAGAATGACACTGTATGTACGTATATGTGGTGCATGCAATATCCATAACGAGCGGGTTGTTGTCTGTAATGGAAATTAGGCTGTACGTTGCCAGTCTAATTATCATTAAACGCGAACGGCATACACTGTTTAATCATCAAATAATTAGCTTGATGCGAGTTCTAAACACGCTTCGGTGCCATTTTAGCTATCTACGCGGACGATTCCAACTTCTCTGGACAACATGAGTCTGTTTGACATTTGCATTGCGAATTTCCAAAAAAAATGTGCACTCTCCGAAATTGGAACATGCTATCCAAAAAAAAAAACACAACCTACAAACAAAATAAAAGAAAAACAAACACGCATCGACCCGCAAATTCTTTTTATTGAGGACGTCGTTCATGATTTGACAAAGTTTGATTGGTATTTTCTTTTTTTACGAACTCAAATAAAAACGACGTGTTTACGCGCAGTAAAAATCAAATAACAAGCGTGCAACTTGCTGGCGAGCTGGGGTTATTTTCAGTTTTATGTTGTGCGCGAAAGACGAACCATTGGAAGAGGTACCCCGCGGAGTTTTCGTTTGATGAACTCGAACTCGAGTAAACTTTAGCCGAGCTTTACTTTCCGGGTACACTCAGCCGCGAGGCGCAGCGTCGGCTTTGTTCTTTCGTGTCGGCAAAGTTGTGCCGAGTCGATATCAAAGTCAAAGTTATGTTCTGGTCACACCGATGGCACGTCATCCAGACAACAACAACATGGCCGATAAGCGGTGCGCCATGTTCGCTAGATTCGTCGACCTCGGGCGGCGCTGAGTGGATCGGGAACCGTTATATCGCTTCGGACCGCTCGATGTGGGGCACACGCATGACCAGGCATTGCCCGCGGTCGCGGCTCAAGACATATCGTCTCCAAAGTGACTATGGATTTGTTTTACTTCGGCGTGTGTTCTACCTTCGATTGATTTTCACGCGGCGTCGAAGTGAACAAAGTTGGTTGCGAGCGTGAACGCGACCGGTCGTTTCGCTGGGTGTTGTATGGGCCTGGTGTTCGGGGCGTTAATCGAGCGTGACATGAAACAAATGTTAAATATTATATTAGTAACAACAACTATGCTTTGAGCATAACAGAAAAACAGAGTGAATTATCGACGCAAATAAGCGCAACAAAACATAATAAATATTGTATGCGTCCAGGATTTCAGCTAATAATAGCTAACGATGTAACGCCTGCAAGTGCTGCAACCAAATATACGAGTATCACGGGGTAGCAAGCAACACATTCGCTAGCATGCAAATCAAAAGTGTGTGAAAATCGCGTGTCGTGTAATACAAACCGCTCGCGATCGTTATCGACACGACATCCGCGCGTAAACCAACCCCACCCACTTCGGGCAATATAAAATCACCCTCTTTGCATAGTAGTGATTCGTTTTTAGTTTTCATTTCCCGGCTCTTGGCTGTGATCGAAATGTGGAAAAATTCCATTGAGTGCGGAATAAATTTCGCCTCGAATTAAATTTGAATTTGAAAACAGTCGTTTTACAAATCGATTTTTTCCGTGTTCGACATTCCACCAGCAGCAGCAGCGGAAATTTGCACCAGAAAAGTCACTTTCGTAATCGATAGCCACTCGTACCTAACCTATAACGTGCGATTCAGTCCGGTGCAGTGTGTGCTCTTGAACTTTTCATTTTCAAATGAAAAATGTCCGGTTGCAAAATGTGTAACGATCGAACAAACGAATGTGTTTAGCGTTTTGCACGTTCGACGAGATGGAAAATTAATTGCGAAATTAATTTATGCACATTGCGCTAGTACTGCGCCTGACACTTTTCATCGCCAACCGTATCGTCCGCATCTGCACAGTTTACATTTCACACCTAATAGAATAGTGTACTGCCAGTACATGAATTTCGCTTCCATGAATATGCAGCATTCAATAATAAATATTAACGAAGTTTAAAAATTGTGATAATAGTAATTTTGACTTGTCATTTTAATATAAATTGAAGTAAATATTTATGATGGTTATTATGTGTTAAGGTCTGTATTCACTTTTAATAAATACTTTTATTACACTCTTCATGCCTCGTCGCCTTTGGTTGTGTGGTTGTGTTTTGAATTAAATTAGAAAAGAAAGTGGACTATTACAACTTGCTACACACGACTCTCGACTTAAGTTATGGTAACTGTGTCTAAGTTTGCTTAAGCCGTGTTGGCTCGGCGGACACTTTTGACATGGACATTATGCTCTGATTATGATCATTAGCTGCTTAATAAACGCGACTCACGGCGGATTTTAGTCGCGGTATAGGTGAAGCATATTATTATAAATTTTTTTCACTCAATTTATTTCAGCTTAAGCTGAAATAATCAATTAATGTAATATTTACCGGCCGAGTTATGAATATTTTTGATCACTGTCTTCCAATAGTAAAATAAATGCGTGTGCGAAATTCTATTTTCAAATACGTCAAAGAAATATTGAGTTACTGATGTTTTTGTGATATGGCATGCAAATTGAAATACTCGGACAGCTGAAGTCAGCTGCTCCTTTTGTACGGCCAAATTTCAATTTATTTTGACTCCGGACTTTAGTTTTCCTGCAAGAAACGTGCTTTTGATCAGAAACTTGCAAGTTGTTCGTGCAGGTCGGTCTCTAACTTAACGCATCCACTTAGCGATGTGTGTAAGTGACGTGCAGGCTATTAAAACGCAACTATGTGCGCGTCGTACACGAATCCCGCCAACTTGCCGGGTCGCCCTTATGGTTGCGGCTTTATGTTAATTGCGTTTGCCGCTCATATCGCACGGACGCGTATAATAAAGCGACTTGCATTCATTTTTCCTTTGATTACTTCGAACGCGCGCGCGCACACACAAAGTGCACAAACGAATGCAAAATAACGCCGACGAGAGTTGCGCGAGCAAATAGCTTCCAGTGGGTGGCCGGCATGTCGCCGGTCCGCAAGACTGAAAACAAATTCATAATGCACTTTTTATGTCCGGCCATGGAACGCAACAAAACATCGTATGCTAAAGCATAACGAAATATGCTAACATTCAGCGCTGAATTGGACTGGACTTGACTATGGGCTCGGTTTAGAATGGCAAAGAAAAGGTAGAAAAGCGCGACGTTTTTGCACAGCAACAGGTCAAGGATAAGGTTATGTGGGTGGTTAGTTAACACACGCAATCTCGAAAGTTAAGCAGCACGAATCGAACCGCTTTTCGGTTCGGTTCAGGGCTCACTTTGCATGTATCAAACGATTAAAAATAAAAATGCGTGCATGGCCGGATGGTGGGGCTTCTCCTCTGATCGAAAAGCCTCCAACACATGGTAAGATGTCTAAACATCAAACAAATTGCCTTTGACTCACTGCCAATATTCGACGACGACGTGTTGCTGCAAAATCAGCCGCATTACATAAAATCACTCTTACCAGCACGCTGCCCAAATAAATGTCTTCGGTAATTGCTATAAATGCAACATTCAACACATATATCATCCCAAGAATTCTTATTACTACAACACCATGTATATATCTCAATTTAAGTGAATTTGAATTTGAACCAGGCGGCTGTAAATCATTTTTAGTTGAGTTTTATCGCGATAAAAGATCATCCTCCGTGGCGGATAAAAATAAACATCTATTTAAATAGATGATCGCGGCGTGCACAGGCCACAAGGAAACGAACCGATGCGAATGCGCGCAATCGTACGTGCGGAGCATAATGGTGGTCAGGAGATCAGTTACAGTTATGCTTAACGCCGGTTGCACTCAAAGTTCTTCGCCGTTTGCTCAACTGTGTGTTGGCAGCGGTACAAAGAATCTGGTCGTAACTTGCCGCCGCGAAGATAAGCGGAATCGAAAAGAGCCGCGCCGAGATGCAAACGACATTAATTCGCCTCGCTACGGAGAAAAGTTTTGCGCGCGCGCTCGAGATGTAATGCAAGCGATGACTTCCTGCGGCGCGCCGGCGGCGTCGCCACATTAAAAGTTCATCATTCAAAATTTGCCACTTTGTAATTCATACGTAATTGCATTGCACGCCAACTTATAAGATTCTAATGTAATAAAAACACACCAATGACGAGATCGCGACGTGCCGCCTGTGCGAGTAGAAAGAACTTTTTGTTTCATATATACTCATCATATAAATCAAGATTTTCGAATTTAATTCTGAATGCGCACGCGCACTGAATTTAGATTCTAATCATTCTAATGGTGGTACTTTTGCACACGGTTGACGGCGTGATCGTCTTTTGAGAAGTTTGATGCTAAACTTTCGACTTTTGCCAGACTTTTAACATGCGTCCGAGATGGCGAGCAAACACAAAAAGCACGGAAATAAAAGTTCAAACTTTGCGATTGCGCTAACTTTAGCCAGGCCTGTCAATTAGCGTCAGCCTGTTTCACTCGGCTGAAACAAAACGCGCTTAAACATACGCAATAATTGAATTGTTAACCTCAACTTTACGCTATTCAAATACAATACATAACGAATCTACGTACATTTGAAAGGTTTCGTAGAAATCAGAGCAAATAATGTTAAACCACAGCTCTTTTTTCTGATATTAATATATATTTAAAGATTTTAGTACCTTGCACAGTTTACACATTTGCATGCCTTTTGCTATCGTAGAATCTTAAACGCTGTGTAATAATTGTGTACGTGTGTTGTGCTGTATAGGCAACATTTTATACGCTTCGCTTTACAGTTGCACATTATGCAGTTATTAGCCGCATGCTGACCGGACTATCAGACGATCGTAATAAATTCGCATTACGTGCGACTGCATTATTCAGCTTTCTTTCCGGCCGTACTATCGTACGCACGCGGAGTTTGCGCATTGCGTAATTGGAGAATGTGCGACCTTATTCGTCGATCTAAGAGTTTATGGGCGTGTATTGTTCGCTTAACCTTCGATTAACGGCTATTATAATTGAAGTACACGTTTATAGATTAAATATCGTTAAAAATTAAATTTCATATTTTTGAGGTTAGATTGGTGGGCCTTGACTAATGAATTTTGTAAACATTAAACGCTTCGTTTGGCTTGACTTAACAGTGAAAGGTAGACATATAATTAATAATTTTGTATGCGTTGAGTGATCTAGTTGTATCCGGCTTGTTATAAATTTCGCCGAAAAGAGCCATATTTCTCTGGTGTGTCTACGCGTCATAAAGGTTGCCTACGGCGTTGTGGTGTGTTGCTAACCTCACATTCCGACTTCTTTTCTTTGCCTGCTCGCCTAACTACTTTCTTTCGCTTAATAAGTCGAGCAGTCAATTTACACGCTATCTTTGATCTGGCTGGAATTCCACGCGGCGTTGATAGAACGCAAACAGTTAACGATACATCAAACGAAATCTAAACGAAGCTGTCCACCATTACTTGTGAGTTTTGTACCTTTTCTCAAAGCAAAGGTTTTGTCCGCACGCAACAATTGCCGATCGGTGAAAGGTGTTGACTGTTGAGTTATTCGCGTCTCGGATGCTGCACGCGTGCGCGCCTGCATTGCTTTAGCATGCAATTGCATTTTCCACACGTTCGGATGCTTTATGCGTACGTGCTACGCCGCCGTGCGTTGTTTACGGCACCAGGAAGCAACGAACCGGGCGCGCGCGCCGTGTTAATTACGCGCTGTGTACGCGAACCTCGCAATATTCTCTCGCGAGAGTACGCGCTGAGCTGCGTTGTTGCATAAGCCGTTGTGCAGAGCGCGCCCGTCGTGTCGAGAGTTGTGTGTCACGGTCAGGGCCAATTTCGCGCTTTTGTAACCTCTGTAAAATTCCTCAACGGCGCGGCGCTTGTTTTTATTTTTGGATTGCGGTTTGTCTGCGCTTTTATTTTTTCTCTCACACATGTGTACTCGATTCTTTGTGAGCGTATAAAGTAAGTCGAGCATTGAAATCTCTCACAATCAGGACATTATTGAACGTGTTTTGTGCATCACTTGAACTCGTTATTTATATTTTAATTTTCTTATCATCGAGTTTAAACATGAATACTTTTTGTGGCATTTACTGGTATATACCTATATATGAAAGCATTTTGTTTGTGATTACTCTCTCCTAAATGTGATTTAAGTTTACGTCAGATAATTGGATTGTTTTGCTGGCCTTAAACCACATTTGAATTGTTTTCTTTCTACCTAGCGGGCTGCCGGCATTCTCAGCAAGGCTAATATTTCAATATTTCAGTTGAACGCACGCTTTCTGTGCGCATAGCTAGCGCGCTGTCTGCTGCCTGTGTCCGACGAACACAATGAGCAATCGATGGAATTTCAATTACGCGCAAATGCATGCCGTGCGCTGGCCGCGCGTACAATAATATGATTAATAACTGATGAATTTCGCAGGAGATGTCTGCCCGCCAGACATAATAACATTTGTAATATCGGCATGGCGTCCCACACCGGCACTTCTCCAATTTCCCATTTGTAGATGAGTATTGCTCCACTTCGGGCGAACATTCGTTATTGATATTGTTCATTAATAATGCAATGCTGCATGTATTATTGATCTTGGTTACAATTTAACGTATAATAATTGCGGTAGCAATTAGTATCATGTCGGTAAAGGTGGAGGGCTGTTTGATCTTGCGTACAGTGAAGGCTAATGAAGTTTTATATTAACTTGTTTTTGCAAATAAATTTGCGCAATACTAACGTATTATTTTTTTCCAATTTTAGCAATTGTTTCGCTCGCAACAAACGCAAGCGACGACACCGAGCGCCGCCACGCAGCTGCAGCTTCTTCAACAACAACAGCATCAATACTTGGCGCAGCAGCAGCAGGCGGCCGCTTTCCCGCAGGCAGCTGGCCCATACTTGGTAAACGCCCAGCAAGATCCACAGTATCTCATCCCGGCGCCGCCATATTATGGTGTTGCCCCGTGGGGCGTGTATCCGGCAAACCTCATCCAGCAGGGTGCAAGCAACGGCGCACGGAGACCACTTACGCCAAACGGCACCGCCGAGGCTCAGCAACAAGTACAGGTATGCAAAGACTGCGTAATGTGAAATTTCAACAAGGTGGTCACATGTGTCACTTAATTATTTTCAGCCACAAGTACCTAGTGGTTACATCCTTCCCTACTATGATCAGAACGCGGCTCCCATCCTCATGGCGCAGGGCGCTGCGATGCGCAACGGCACACCGATGCGACTCGTTTCGCCAGCGCCGGTGCTCGTCCAGCCGCAAACCTCCAGACAGACACCGGCCGCCGCCTCATTGTACTCCAGCACACCACAGAACCTCTACGGTGCCAACGTGAACACCTCTGTCAACGGCACTACGCTTGAGGTAAGTTTCTGTTTAATTAATCACAGCTGTTCCATTACGCTTGCAATCTAACACGTGCTTAATTTACAACAAATACCGCATTAATTGTTTTCACACGGCGGTTGTAGACCGACGTGTTTTGTATATAAACATTTGGTGTTTGTTTACGTGTTGTGTAATCTACTAACTTTCGGTGTCGGTTAGGTGTGGCCCAAGGTTCAGGTTTGTTCCCTACATTGCACGCGCCCCCGTCTGCCCCATTCGGCAGTTCCTCGCTTGGTACGATTGGCTCTTCGGCCGCAACCACCACGTCTTTGCATACAGGTACATTATTAACAATCACCGGACCTATTTTATACTCGCAATTTGCGATGCGGAAACGCCGTGTGTTGTGGTCTGCTTCTGAACCGGCTTGACCAGTTACAATTTGCGCTGTCCGCATTTGCATTTTGGGGTATAAAGTGTGGTTTTCACCCCGCGTGAAACAGTTTTGTGCGATCAGCTTCGGTGGTCACACAATCTTGATTCAAATTTTCATCTTGTAAATAAAAGCGATACTAATATTAACATTAACAATCACGCTGAGAGCGTCTCGCTCTATTTGCTTCGGTATCTAACACCGCCGCGCGATGACGTTCGTTTGTAACATGCCTATGTTCTCATTAGGGCTCGGCCTGACGTCGACCACAACTGGCCGCCGCGACTCATTTGATCGCAACACGTCCGCGTTCTCGCCATCGTTGGAGTACCGCCCGAAATGGCCCGCTTCTTACGGCCTTGGCAGCAGCCCCAGTCCTCTGACGGGCTCCTTGACTCCGCCGCCCACAGCACCGCTACAGCTCGGCAACCTGGTGAATTCGCGTGTGCTTTCCGCCGCGCCTGGCGCCGAGGCCAAATATCGCAACTCGGTAGCTTCTGGTCTCAGCTCCGCCACTACTATGTTCGGCTCCAACAGCTCGCTCTTCACTAAGATCAACTCGCTGAACACCACCGTGTCAAACGCATTGGACAAAGGCCCACAGGGCAGATCTCGCCTCCTTGAGGACTTCCGCAACAACCGCTTTCCGAATCTGCAGCTTCGCGATCTCGCGAATCACATCGTCGAGTTTTCGCAGGACCAGCACGGATCGCGCTTTATCCAGCAAAAATTGGAGCGCGCCACCACTAACGAGAAACAGATGGTTTTCAATGAGATCCTGTCGGCCGCCTACAACTTGATGACGGACGTTTTGGTAATTACGTCATCCAGAAGTTCTTCGAGTTTGGCACTGCTGAGCAAAGACCACATTAGCGCAAAGGTGCGCGGACACGTATTGCCTCTAGCACTGCAAATGTATGGATGTCGCGTCATCCAGAAGGCCCTGGAATCTATTCCTGCTGAACAACAACAGGAAATTGTGCGAGAATTAGATGGACACGTGCTGAAATGTGTCAAGGACCAAAATGGAAACCACGTGGTACAGAAGTGCATCGAATGTGTGGACCCGAATGCGTTGCAGTTCATCATTCAGTCATTTGCCGGGCAGGTGTACAGCTTGTCGACACATCCGTACGGATGCAGGGTGATTCAGCGCATCCTGGAGCACTGCACGCCTGAGCAAACTTCGCCCATCCTTGCCGAGCTGCACACCCACACGGATCAGCTTATCCAGGACCAGTTTGGCAACTATGTTATTCAACATGTGCTAGGTAAGAATTGTACCGAATGTAACCTACCATTAACCACGTGAAGGCGGTAGCGTCATAGAATGGGGAATAAGTCATTTTGCATTACAGAACATGGCAAACCGGAGGATAAGTCTCAACTAATTAACACCGTTCGCGGCAAGGTGCTGGTGCTGAGTCAGCACAAGTTCGCCAGCAATGTTGTTGAGAAGTGTGTAACACATGCAACCCGCAACGAGCGGGCTTTATTAATCGATGAAGTCTGTGGCTTCAATGATAGGTAAGATATGTTATTATCTCACTCTTCTACCGGGAAATTGTTTCGTCGTTTTCCTACCCTGTGCCCAGAAACGTGTTTTCTAGGAAATTGTTGTTGTAATAACGTCCATTTTGTGGCATTTCAGCGCTCTCCACGTGATGATGAAGGATCAGTACGCCAACTACGTCGTACAGAAGATGATCGATGTGAGCGAACCAACGCAGCGCAAGGTGCTAATGCACAAGATCAGGCCGCACCTGAACTCGCTCCGCAAGTACACTTACGGCAAGCACATCATTGCTAAGCTGGAGAAGTTCTTCATGAAGGCGCCCGGACCATTGGGTAACATCGGAGGTGAGCTGGGCCCAATTGGCCCGCCGACGAACGGTGTCATGTAAGCGGACGGCCTTTGCTTCCAACAGGACATCGTCGTCGAACGACAGACCGATTGCAATGCGATCGGAGAAATGCTAAGGCTAAAACACACATACACAAAGCGTAACTTTTAAGTTTTTTTTTCTCTTTTTCCGACCAATCGCAGTATGTATAACAAACACCGGAAGAATGAGTGGCGACAAGGTTGTTGCTAGCATTCTTGACGATTCTACTGCATGGAACCAGTATTTCATTTATTTTTTATCGTTTATTGTATTTTAGCATGTTTTTTATTACCCATATAGTAACATTTAGGGCTTTAGGTTTAGTTTAGAATGATCATGTATTCGTAGAGTTAATTTCGTTCATCCCGAGCTTTCGGCTACACCCGGCACAGATATTATATGTGCATTAATCTTCGGTTTTGCAAAGCACACGTCAATCTTGAAGCGTTCCTATTGCATTCTAGACCAAATTTTGTAGAAAACAAATTTCCGCTATGCGAGGTAGCGCAAGATGCGATGTGAGTATAAACATTAATAACAAAATAAAAATTGATTTGAATTGTGCGGCGTTGCACCACGGACGGCACTTTGGAAGTGGGAAAGCTGTTCATTGGAACTTTTCTTTTTCTCAATATTTCATGACTGCGTGTTCATTTAAGTAACGTGTACATATTATTTTTAAATTATTTATTGTGCAGGATCATTTCGAATCTCTTCAGTACTTTTCGAACACTCCACACCGCCGAAACTTTAACCGAAATAACATGAAATTTTACAAAATGGAAAGACTAGAAAGACTAACTAGTACACGAAGTGAAATTCAAAATCGCATGTAAATATTAGGATAAAATCATTTCTTTTTTCACCCGGTACGTTTTCTGGTACGTTCAAAAGCGAATCATTGACGAAAACACACACAGATCATCCTGACATTAATAATTGTGATATCGAATCCTCAGGAATAGTTCTGACAACAAAACAAAACAAAATGAAACAACAAAAGAATACACAATGCGCATACATTTGAAGCGATTCAGAATGTTCGCGAAACCGACCGCATTTGTATACACAACCAACCCATACAAGACATATGCATGCGCTGAAAATTACTTTACTCGCGGCAACGATTCAAAACTTTCAATCTAAATTATGATCACGTGAAACTATCTGATTGCGTTCAATTGCATTACGTTGATTGGGTGGCGGCATTCTCTCATTGATTTGAAAATATTTGCGTTCATTGTTTTCAAATCAAACCAAATGTTATAATCAAATAGTAGGCAACTTATTGAGAAGCGATTGCGACAAATTGCGATGTTCCGATTCGTAGATTAGTTTGATTTGCATGGATGTTAATTAGAAGGTCCATCAAGAATTTACTCTATATACTCGACTATTTACCTAACTCTACTACTACTAAACTCTAAAACACATTTATTACTATCCCTATTCGAAAACGTAAATTCAAGTAACAAGTAAATGCATTAAACACACAACACGCGCGCGATGTTTTTCTAGTGACTTTTAACGATGAAATAATACATGCTATTTACTAATGCATAACCGATGCGCGATTTACACGATCGAAGGAGTAAGAAGTATTTGAAATATCTAAAACATTGAAGCATTGAATTATCTACCAATTAGCGGATACGAAATAGCGAGTAGTGGACTTTTGACTTATTCATTTTGGCAGTCTTAGCGTATAATTATAAACGTATGTAACGAGTATTCAGTCAAAGTAAACAACTTAACGTAAATTCAAACTAAACTTTTTCCAAACTGCAAAATGCATACATCATTTGTTAGGTGCATGAGTACACACACATATTATTCAGCAACAAGTGAAGAACGATGAAGCGTCACAGAGTAAAATTTTATTGATCTGAAACTTGACATGATGTCAAAGACATTCCATTGAGTTTCAATTGTCTGTGAAATAAAACGGTAACAGTTGCATTAAATTTGAATTGCATTTGGAAAATTTTACCAAAGCGCCGATTTTCGACTCACAACTTGCATCGACTGGCAATTGCATTTATAAATCTTTGATGAGTATCTTTCAACACGAAGGAAATCTATAAGTATAAATGGTCTAAGTGTATATTATATTGTATACTTGTATTAGAGATTGTGTATAGACGTTTCTGAGTTTCGACTTATTCACGGTTTAGGTTGTCACCGTTCATCTATCAGAAAGAACCTGCATTCGATAAAGCACACACGCGACACATTAATAAAACCATTTTCGCATTCACGATAACTCAATAAAACACGATAAAACAGCAGCAATTGAAACTAAAAAAAGTAATAGTGCATCAATTATACCAGTGTGATTATTATAACAGTACACATTTTGAATATAGAAGGTGGAGCGTATAAACAAGCGTCGTATTTGGGCGCTTTGTTTTAGAACAGTTCGTGTTTCTTGTAATAATGCTGTATGTCAAAAACAAAACATTAAGACAAAAACATATGTGTACATATTCTAGTGTCCCTTTATTTGTATTATATGTAAAATAGTTTTGTTCATATTGCTATTAATTGTAAAACAAATTATTCTATACACTAACAACATTTCCAAACAGCTAACATTATCGATATAAAGAGAACACTTACATTTAAAATTAAAGATTAACGCAAAACTAAGAAACACACGAGAATACAAACCATACAAGCATTGAGAAGAAGTAAACGCGAACATGAAATCTCGTTGGCACTATTGTTGAGACAAGTGCGAATCAAATGCGAATGCGAGGGATAAATTTTAAACAAAATATTGAATAATAGCCAATATTGCGTCGCCGCGGTCGTCGTCCGCAAGTCGAAGCGCGCCCATCATCGTGATATGTATATATGTTATAACCGATATTAAATTAAATTGTATTTATATAAAAAGAAATGTTTCATAGTTGTATAATCATGTAAAATATAACCATTTTGTACTTAGACGAAGGTAAACAAAAAGCAAAGGGAAAATTGTTTATATAATATAAAAGAAATCATTCGCTAGACGCGACGAGCACGGTCACGTTTCGCCACGGAAGCCAGCCGGAAGTAAACAACGCGAAAAACACGAACGAATTCCGAACACGATGCCGCACGGTATATAGTTTAAATATAATTGTAATTACACTCACGATCGAACCATGTATATTATGTATTAAAGACACTCACACACACACGAACACGCGGAGGCGCAGAATCACAGGGTTGTTGTAATAAATCATCAATTGTAAATAACTTTGTGCCCCGGTGCTGGCGCGCCGGCAGATTATATTTATTAGAGGCATCTATTCGAACGGACGCGTTTCTATTTTTAAATTTTACAAAGATCGCAGAAATAGTACGCCCCTCCCCTGTATATTAATTGATTGTAAAGAGATCGAACTATCGAGATGAAAATTTATATTAATGTTTCTATATTGTATGTAAAGTATATATTTTAAATAATTTAATATCGCGATACGACAACGCCGCAGCAGCCGAAACATGAAAATGAAACAAACGCAAGAGAAATTATATTGTCGATATATTGTACATTTTGTAATTTTTGTGAATATTTGATTGATGATAAGTTTTGCGTACTAACGAGCCGGGGTGAAGAGGTTTGCGGGACACACACGCGAGCTGGCGCGCACCGTGCTTCCGGTTTCCGTGCGAAATGGCGTCCGTTGCTCTTGGCGCGCATTTTCCGGGCGATCGACGACGACTTGCGGACTTACCGAACGAATTAAACGCGAACGCACCACATAGGAAAATCATAACAGAAACGATTTGGTGGGACGTAAATGAATGAAGGGATGTAATAAACGAATTGTAATAATTGTAATTGAATAATGATAATGTAAACGCTAAGTAAAGGATAAGAGGCGCGGAATGGAGGATTCGAAGGAGGCTTGAAGGCAAGGAGACTTTCTCGGAAATTCGTGGCTTGAGACTGATGTAAAGTTAACTAAAAAATAACACATGAAGCTGTAAAGTGTAAATTCTTCATTTATTCCGTTTTTACGATTGACAAAACGCTATCAAACAAACAAAACAAAATTGTACACAGGCGAAACATACAGACATGAAAATGGAAGACATACAAACGTGAAACACAACCAACAACAATATATTGTATAATTGTGTAAAATATCCTTGTAAAATTTTAATAAGCCGTTTGGAAATACTAATATTATAAACGATATGATAATGTAATGTAATTTATAACTATGATTAATTAACTTAGTATCGATAAAGAAGATTGTAGACTAATGAATAATATTAATATTGTATGTATTTTGAGCGATCTGGCTGTAACAATTCATAAACAATAGCACGACACGAGATAAACTAAATACTTACTGACATTACAATTCTAGTGAGATAGACACAGGAGAAATGCAAGACGGAACAATTACAAGACGCTCTAAGCAGGGGTTGCAACTGTCATGAAGCGGGCTTTCGCTGATGAAAACAAAAGCACGCAAATGGCACGCACACCGACTGCTTGTAGACTTGTCAATTTGTTTCCCGTTGATTTGTTGCATTAGTACTAGCTGGACGGGGATCACACGCAAACTTAAAAAAATGATTCAAACAAAACGGCTCTCTCTTGTCCACTCGCAAAACTAGTTTTCTTTTGATTTCTTTCGAGCAAACAAACATGGTGGCTTTCATGAATGACATAATTGATTTCATTTTTTACGAGTATTTAGTATTTATAGAATTACAACTAATTACGTTTATGTATTCTATGTATAATATTATTAAATAATTACTTGCGATCGAGAAGGCAGGCAGAAGCTATGGTCTAGCGCGCTGCGATCGGCATAATGACTGGCTTCTCGTTGTATAAATTCGTTTTAATCGATGTATATCTAAATGATTGTGATTATTTTTGCGATGAGTACACATCCCGCTCTATATTTTATGATGATTTTTAATTTTTGCGTTTAGGGAGCGACTATTGAATATATTATGATTATTTTACACAATATTGTATTTGTACATTGTTCACACACACACACACTACACATGAAAAACTTGATCGAGACATGAAGCGGAAGGACGACACACGATTTACTTTTTAGTTGTATGTAATATTTTGTTCTCCTTATTTTTACGGCGTTTCCGCGCTCGCGCGAGATACATTTTGCTAATTTTTTGAATGAATAAATAAAAGCTGTACTCGTACATAAAATAAATTGATTGGTTTTTCATGAGCTCCGCCATCTTGTCCACACACAAAACACACAACTAATCCACATTCACGGCTGTACATTCAAATGAATTCAACTAAATTAATCGAAAAATAAATTATATACATATATAAATACAATTGAGACAAAACAAACGCTAATCTTTGAATATAAACAAGTGTATAATTTATTTCTGTATAATGGATATAAGCAAGCAAAGTAAATGCGACGACTTGGTCGCGTAATTTTAATGTATAACTTCTGTAATAATATGTATAACATTTCTGTAATATTTTAAATTCTGGAATGCATGTTAGGTTTACAATATAAACAAATTATTAAATTAATAAAATGGACAAACCGATATTTGAAAACATGTGCACACCTCTCTCACACACATTCACGGAATGGAATTTTGAAACACTTCCGAGTCGTTTTTTGGAGCATCTTCTTGAGATATCTACACGACACAATTACTATTTACTACTTAACTATAAATATTATATACCTAGTGCGTAATTATTGCAAACATCCCGATGATTGTATGATAATGTAATTCTCGACTTTTATTATTTTTTACCACCATAGAAAGATGTGAAATAAAATTGAAGAGCAAATAAATTCCCATGGATGACATATATTATTTAATTCAGGTACAGACACATATATAACTTCAACGGCAAGCTAACATTTTAATTAATGAAGGTAAGTTTATAAATTATTAGTTAAAAAACGTTAAATTGTTTTTGTTTTTTGAGAAAAAGATGTGTAGTATTATTACTTGTGTACAATTACTTTTTTAACTCGCTCAGAGTTTACTAAATCCGACATTTTTTTTTATTTTTACGTGAATTTAAATTATATTTTCTTTTTTTACATGCCTAGAGGGCATCGTCCGATTCTTTTTCTTAAAAACAAAATATTATAAAATGTAAATCATGAATTACATATTTGAAAACGAAGATAATCTTAAGTTAGCAGTAACAGTAGAATAAATTTGATATTAGTTTTTTTATCTGTGCAAATATCTGTTGATAATCTAGTATATTTCCTGACAACTTATTGCGCGTTATACGTGCGCGTAGATGACATTGTTAGTCGAATTTGTCAGTATCGTCAGCGTCAGGGCCTTACCACCACACACCATACCAACATTAGAGGCCGCTGCTACTGCATACAATCGTCGCAGTTTTTAAAATTCTCAACGAATACATTAGAAAGTACCTAATCTATAAACGATATTGCCACCATCATAAATTCGGTCATTTTGCACATAGCAAGTTTATCATTTCGGCTGGGTTTTACGGTTTTACAATCGCTAACCGGCCGGCGACAACTACACGCAGCCAGAGGCGCGCGCTTCGACGCGCAGATCGTGCGTGCTTGCAAGTGTGCATCGGCCGGCGCGGCGTGAGCTAGTAAACAAACCGGCGCGGTGCGGTGTGCTGGAATGGTAGCGAGTGTTTCCAGAGTGATCCAGTCGTTCACCGATCTTAAACTGTACGTTTTGTCTTATAAAACTATTGTAAATCAGGCGTAATTACAATTGGAAATTGACCGTGGAACAATAACGCCAAACAAAAACAGCTCGAGTCAAGTTACGAAACACTTAAAGCATTAAATAAACTGTTGCCGAGTACAAGTGCAAATCAACAAGAAAGACAACGAGGGAAAACAATTGATTCCACACGCATATCCTAGGTAAGTCAAGTCCACATTTACGAACACATTATTCCGGCATCGTGGGCTGATTTGTCGACAGTCGACGAACGAGTGCATCGTCGCGTGTAAAGTGCACGAAACGCAATCGCTTCCGGTTCCGTTTTGTTCCTGTCTAGCGCGCTACATTTGTCAACAAATAAACCATCCACGATGTCACAATCAGCGTAACAATCACAAATGCTTGTAACTATACAAACAACTCGTAAATCTAGTAAAATATTAAGTAAAACAACAAGTAGCACTAAAATAACCTTAAATATCATTGCCAACGAATTGTAGTTACAATGAACATCGTGGAATTACATTTTTTTTCATTCATAAACCTAACTAACGTATTGGTAAATGAAATGTGATGAGTCGATAGCGAAGTTACGTTAACGTCGCAATAAATATCGTATCGCTAAAAATTTAGCATGATTGCTTAATGAGCACTTGAAACTTTACTGCTGTGTTTGCATTCCTGAATTGGTTCAGGTTTGAACTCCGCAGAATTCTTTGTTCCGTCATGTATTTTTTGTGTGTTTTGTTTTGCTTTGTCAACACTTTGTGTGTGAGTGCACCACATGCATCACCAACCTAACCTTGGCGACATTTTGGATATCCTCCAACTTTGGGGCTTTTATAGTAACATTCGTTTATAAAAGCAAAATGTAATGTGTCGGCGTCATGGCGTCATCGTCGTGCTCGTCATAGCCATTACGGTACTAAATAAATAATTTTTATATCTCGAGATTATCACGGTATTTAAAACTTGGAATGAAACGAAATTTGATGAATTAAATAATGCATGCTGAGATTTTCTATTTGTCGGCCTATGACGTCGTTTATGATTAAACGCGCAAGAAATCGTTGAAATGTGTATGCGCCGTGCGGGCAATCGGTCGCTGTGATAAGTTTTGCACTCTTGTACTCATTTTTTTCACATTTACATAAATTCACCGATAACGCTGCCGACTGGCGGTTTGTGCACATTACGTTTAATCAATCGAGCGCCAACGCTGCCGATTCGATGAAACCGCAATCTAATGTGAACGATCGTTTACAATTGCGGCCGCATGAAGCTTTTGTTTACCGGAGGTGAATAATTCGCCATTTTACAACACACAATTCGCATTATACATGTATTACTACTCAGCATTCCACTATTTTCGAATACAAACACTTATTCCATATTAGAGGTCAACCGACAATTTAAATTAACCTTAAAGAGGTGTTGAAAAGGTTGATGAATCATTAAAATGCCAATGTTAAGAAAAGAAAAGAAAAAACATTGAAGCCTAATTTCGATTTCATTCATAGTGGATTGAATAGGATAGATAGTTGGACTGGGGTTATAATTGGGAAGTCACACTAGCATCGCAGTCTCCGTGAGGTCGAAATTCTGAAAGCAACAGGCAAGTATGTCGCTGCCTGGTTGTGTTAGCCGCCCGATTGCCTGTGCCTGAAGAAAAGGAACACATGCAACGCACCCATGAGTCTCGTCTCGGGGTACGCCGCGCTAACAATGCTCCCCAACGCGGGCCACACATATAAATTACAATTCGTTACTATACGTAACACCACTACGCTACACAAGCAGCCATCCACTCAGCAACAATAAGCAACAGATTTTACACACACACATTGACGCAAAATAAACGCATACATATGTGCGGTGTTGTGGAAGAAGGCGGCTCGCAGCGTTTCGGCTTTCGTTCTTTGCTTTCGCGCTCAGTTTCACGTTCGCTTTCGTCCTTTGGATGGGTTCGGCATTCCGTCTACCATGCTCTTGAACAACCCCGCCACATTTCATCAGTTTCTCTGTTTTGTTTAGGCTTCATCGCGCAGCCCTTTAAAGTTTTCTGTTGGACATGTGTTTGCATTTCAATATCGTAGGTTATTCTTTGCAAATGGAGCCAAAATCACGTTCGTATTTACAGTTTCATTCATCTAAAAATGTGCTTTTTGGTTTTTTTACGCCTTTCAAACGGTGTGCGATTAGAGCTTTTCTTGAACTCTTGTTTCTTCTTCGGCTCGCAGTGCTCTGGCGCTGGAGCTGGCGGCACGTTGACCAAGGGCATGAAATGTGCGCATACTTCGCCGTCTGTGAACGGCACTCGCCTCTCATTCGCCTTCCCATTTTAATAGAAGAGTCTCCAGTTCTGTCTGTAAAACATGAAACCTCACATCGGTAACATCGGCTCTTAGCTGGTTATTTCATCTTCGATTTTGGACAACTTCTTTACACATCCATTCCGAGTGACAACCCATTAGAACACAAGACAATTCATTAGAATCTAAAGTCGAGATATACATCGGGTGTGCTTGTGTTGGGTTTGTGTTTGTGCTTACTAGTCTAAGAATACCAAAAAAGCTGAAAAGAAGTGCGATCACACGCATCGCGCAGCGCATTCATAGCATTTCACAAATGCGACAACTTTACTCGATGCTATCCACAGTTTTTCTCGCATATCCACATTCGTAACGCAGCGACTCTCAACAAGTTCCACCACGCCAAGAAACAAAAGCTTCGCTTGCGAAGAGAACACAGTTGGTTTGTTCTGGTTTCGGGTGATGCGCGGTGTCGGGCATATTGAATAACATAACCAAACATGTAAGTCGTCCATGCGGCGCGCGTTTACGTTCTATTATAAACTCGTAACTCGTCCTTGCCGAAGTCAGTGAAGTCGCCTCGTCGATGCTCGAGGCTACCGACGCTTTTCCTCAACGTCCACAACTTGTATTCGCGTTTACGTGCGTGTTCGTTGCTGTCTGCGTTTACACGAACGCAAGTTGTGTTTATGGCGTTTGCAGCCCGTTAGCAAATTCGTATGAAAATAGTATACACGCGCAAGTGGCCGATATAAACTATAATTATCATCGCCAGCGACAAAAATCAATTATATCTATCTATTTATATTATAAAAAACTATTTGTGCTATTAGTTAAAACATAATTTGAGCATTTGCGTGTACAGTGAGGCCAGGGCACAGTTTGATTACACCGCGACGCAGTTACCTATTTATCAGTTTATTTATATGTACGTTGTGCAAATAGTTGTAGGATGAACGCGCGGTCGCGTGGAGTCGCGCGGTGTGCGAGTTCAGCTCGGGAGTTCGTGGAAAATTATTTATTTATCCGGTCATTTCGTTGAATATGCAGAATCGTCACTGTGAGCACGAAGAACAAGAGGGACAACACCGGAAATCGTTAAAATGTCAAACGATCTTTATGCATTTCATATTTTTGCGAGACTTTAAAGAAAAGCAAATGAATGCAGTCGGACTCAATTTTTATTAAGACTATTCTCTTGGGAATTAAGTTTAAATTGCTTTAAATGTTTACATTCCGCATTGAGGCCGACGTGTTATCGTCTTTTATTATCGGCGGCATCGGTAATCTGGAATTTTACCCAGAAGCAATAGCTTTTTATGTGCACACAGCCATTTTAACAAAATCAACTGAACCCAAGTGTCCAAGTTTTCATAAGGCAAAATTCCTGCTTTGCCTGTAGTTGTACCTGAAATATATAACGTTTTTTTTTAAATAAGTAGTGTGTTGTAATGCTTCAGGAAGTATAGGATGGATATTTCCACCCCGGTAACATTAATGCATATTTTAAGACTGTGAACGTCTTCACCCATCTGGTTCTTGTAATATCGGTCGGTTCAATGTAAATCTTCACTAGTTGAATTAATTAAAACACCTCATCCGGGCCCAACTATAATCTAATATATCTCATCCTAGGCTATTATCCAATAAGATAGCAAAAACTTTGACTATGATTCTGCATCTTGGACCATATTAAAGGAGCTTGTATGAAAAAAAGGATGCATCTTGCAGTTTATACATGCGTATGCGTAGTGTGTGCATAAATAAGATCCAGGTGGTTGCATTTTAATCGATCACAATGCACGCTGTCCTGGTAACGGCTCGTGCTGCACTCACCCTCGTGCGTTTCCTTTATTTGCCCGCTTTCTTGCGTCGAGGGGCGACGACGCCGTGCAAGATGTACAAACGCGCACGAGTGCGCCTTGCACACAACAAAGTCGCGGTGACCGTTTATTCCAGGTCAAAGGGGATCCCAGCGCAACGGTTTTTCAACAATCCAGCTATTTCGTAAGTTATTGCCATCGGCAAAACTGCGTGATCGCAAATTTTCCAGAAGCCATAGAACCTTCAATAAACTAATAAAGCGCATCTTTGGTTAGTTTTACCGAATAGTTCCACGTCAGTGGCGTCAGATTGTACCTCAATTTTTTCTTAAACTTCACAAAAGTTTTTTTTGTGATAGTGGTTATTGTACCAGTAAAACAAATTTGTCTGAGACCACAGTAGTGTTATACATTCGCCATGATTAAGCAAAAATTATATTTCTTACAATAATTTCAAATTCATCCATAAGTCAGGAATGCTCTAGCGGCAGGTTGATGCCTAGCCTAGAGTAGTGCGCGCGTCTCGCAACTCAATCCACGCTCGAATTCCCCGCTCTGTGGCTACGTATGGTACGTTTGTTTACATATTGTTTTTCCTTTTCTGCTGCATAGTCTTAAGGAGGCCGCGTGCACGGTCCTCTCGCTCCTTGCGATGGCGGTTGCGTCGGTTGGGTTAGTGCGTTGCGCTTACGCATAATAGAACGTGTACGGTTCGTTTCGCGGCTGGCGCATGGATGCATTTGTATGTGTGCGCGTGTGTGACTGCTGCATTGACGGCGCGCGATGCGAATTAGTTGAAGATTTAAACGGTGAAACACGGGATTGCGAATCAAAGGTGAGGTAAACTTCCGTGCGAAGGTATCTGCTGAATCGGTTTGAATCATAGTTGAGGGTACTAAATTTCTTTTGTATAGTGTGATCTAATTTATGTAGCGAGTATCGTCCTGTATTGTGTGCGTGTGGTACTCACGCACACAGCTGCAGGGTCAGGCTCTAGCTCAGGTATCCGGCGCGATCAGATGTGTTGCGGTCCGGGCGCACGCGCACTGCACTGCGCGCCAACTGCCTCGCTTCGCCTGGCAGATGTTTTGTAATATCACCAACAGCACAGGGCCACAGAGGCTAGCGATCGCGCGAGCACCACGCTACTCGCCGCCCAGTACAGGTTTGCGACTTGCGTTTTCACCGCCAAGTTCAAGCACGTTGTGCGCGTAAACCCCTTGTCGTATCATCGCGATTTTAATGTCGTCGTGTGGAGCGTTTCGTGCGGTACGCGTCCGTCCTGAAAGCGCGAAAATCGTGCCGGCGTAGTGTCGCGAACGCCGCGCGCCGTTCGCCCAGCCGGACTACGGCCAGGCGACCATTTTATTCTGCCGACGTGCGGCGCGCCGAAACCGTACGCCCGGGCCATTTAAATCGCACACATGTTCGCCGCCTAGAGCCCGCCCCAACGGCAACTCGCACGGAGCCCAGCAAGGGATCGGTAAGAAACGCGTCTCCATTGTTTTTACCTGACGCTGCAAGCGCGCCCGTCCCAGAGCAGCGGCGTTGTGCTCGCACTCGTCCGAGCCTAATATTTTAGTTTGTTATGATGGCGGTCCCGAACTTTTCCACAAGCTTCGCGAATAACCGGGGGTGCGAATATCTCATCTCCCAGTCAGTGCATTCCCCGGTCAATTATAAGCCATATGCATTTCATCTTCGTCGTGGCATCGTACGCCGCCAGGTTAGAAATAGAGGCGCTCCCTGCTCGGTGCGCAGAAAAAACGGGCCATTTTCTTAAAACAAATGCTGCGATGGAACCCAAACAAGTTCACTAATTGCACAGTACATTAACGACAGTGTGACCTTAAGATAAATCCGATAGTTTGCGCAGTGTTTCAATGCACCACAGAAGTAGCTAATAGCATAATGACAATTCAGAATCTCACTGTAGAATGAGACCGAGACCTGGGGCTTCGGCGTAATTGTTATCATAATGAAATTGTTTAGTAATATAGTTACAAACAAACATAACGTGTTTAGATGAAAAGAAAGCTTCTTTTGTCTAATACCTATCGTTTTAATTTTTAGACGTACAAACATGGATTGACCAACTGAATTTACATCCTCCATAAACCAACAAGATACAAGAGTACAAATCATGAAACGTGCCACAGTTAAGAGGGCCGTCATGGAGAGTCCAGGCCACTACAGCACGATGCCTTCCACGTCGACGCCGGACATGAGTTCTATCAAGACGGAATTTACGCCAAGCCCACATCTTCGCGATCATCAATACGGGGCGACACCGCAGAACCAGATTTATCCAGCGTTCAATCAGCAACCGCCTGCGGTAAAGCGCAAGCTTAACATGGACACTAGGCAGATCCATGTAATCCCAACAATAAAACAGGAGTTCAAAGCACCGCCCCGAAGCGTGCTAAGCCGGCTCCCACGATACATGTGACCACACATTCCATGGTCAAAAGAACAGTCGAGCCGACACGTCGCTGAGTTTGCTCACCGAGCGCTTCCGCGTCCTGTTGCAGGATTCTCCCAACGGCGTTGTTGACTTAAACCATGCGTCGAAAGAGTTGGGCGTGCAAAAGCGGCGCCTGTACGACATCACTAACGTGCTCGAGGGTATCAACGTATTGGAAAAGAAGTCCAAGAACCAGGTCATGTTGAAGGATAGCAATACCGGTGCGCACCTCGAGGAGGAATTGCGACAACTGTCGAAAGTTGATAATCACTTCGCAAAACTCATCGACGTTGCCGAAAAGACGCTGTTTCAGTACAATCGCGAGACGCATGGGTATGTGACATACCAAGATCTGAGGTCGATCGAGAAATTTAAGCATAAGACAGTGATGGCCATCAAAGCACCGGCAAATACGAAGCTTGGCGTGCCGGAGGGTGAGATGCAAATGCAGATGTGCAGCCAGGAAGGCGAGATTGAGGTGTTCCTGTGTCCTGTGAGCACAGAGAAACCCCGCGTGTTGCCGGCCATTGACCCACTGCTAAGAGATTTGCAGGTGGATCCCACTATCGAACTACAAAACCTTTGGGCGACACCTCCTATTCCACCCTTGGACATGCCTTATGTGGATTGCAAACCTATATCATCGCAAGTTAGTATAATAATTCTAATTTTTAGAAGGTTACGTGTGTGTGGGGCTAATATGTTTGCTGTTTCAGACTTGTCGGCAAATTTCATTTGCAAATGGCATAAAGGATCCAGTGATGCAGAGTGTCGGGGTCTCGAAGAACTACCCACAAGGCGCGAAGTACGACAAGGAGACGAGAATATCAGACAATTTACAGTACGACTTGTTGGACTACGCGAACGTGGTGGGCAACGCTCTGAAGACGGATGACACCAGCTTTCCTATCAACGCGAAATACCGTAAGTGTCGCATCGATTCTCGTACTTAATAGTTCAACTAACAAAGGCAACTGCTTTATTAACATTTAAAATTGTATATATCGTAACAATTATAATTAACAATGTGGTGCGCGTGAGGCTGTAATGACAGCGTAGGGGAGTTCTGACTGTGACATGTGTGTTTAGAGTCACATCACAGGCAGAGTTCTAGCTACGAGGTCATTCAATCCAGCTTTCATTAATAATAATTGTAATCGACATACGGTGAGCGTGGTGTTACATCTAAGAGGCGCTTGTAACCTATTGGTTTTTGCACAGCACATCACGCTAGTGTTGTTGCGTTCTTTTGTTTCATTTTTTCAGCTAAATTCTGGGGTTTGTGCTGTCGCTTACTTGGTGGTGTTATAAGCTGGGTTCTGTGTGTGTTATCGTGGTTTTCTTGCATTCGTAGCACCATGGGATTCAGCTCATCACGCTGCTAACTTAACATCTAACATTGCTTCATTCTATGTGCTTTTTATTGTTAACGTTGTATAACTTCTGGTTAAATTGCTTAGCGGGCATTTTTGAGTTTTATTTTGTTGTAGCTATTGCATTATATATGCGGTTGAATTAATTTTTCTTCTTCTATTTGTAGCTAACGAGGATCCGATGTTCTGCGACCCCTTCATCAATTTGGAGCCACCGGCACATTCTCACTACATGCCGGTGTTGGACTTGGATGAGAGCGCAACGGATATGTTCCTTCCGTTCGAAGACTTGGATAAAATAGATTAATTTTTGTATTTAATTTAAACTTAACTTGCTGCGACAAAGCACATGACGCGTATACAAACCGAACGGGGCGGACTCGTTGTGGAGTGCGCGACGATTGAAACCAATTCCGTGTAAGTATTTAGCCGGCCCATCCAACCTGAAAACATAAGCTCAAAGCTCGCTGAGCTGATTCAGCGGATTCAAAAGGATGCAAATTAAATTTTCCAAGGCGTCGTTACGAGATACGCGACACGCGTAAATAAAAGGACCAAAGTGCCTGGTTTGTTTTAATTTCTTCATTTCAAAGAACCGAACTGACGCGAACACGTGGCGCACTAAAAGGAGAAAAACGGATCGAGTATATGTTTGATATGTAAAGAAAATGAATGCTCGAAGACTATTGATTTAAGTGTTGATTATTTCTCGTTTTAAGTACAAACACACGTTGCGAGAACGCACTTGCTGCTATAGTAGGAGGTATTTTTTCGTCGCCTTTTTTTTTGTTTCACTTACGACATTTTATTGTTACTTATTTGGGCGAATGATTGTGGAGGCGAGTACAGAAGACACGAGTGCCATGTTACAACGCAACAAGTAATTCCAAGCAGCAAGTAAAAATTACAATTGGGAGTCGTGCTGAACTTCCCGTGCATACATTGTACATATTATCTCTCAATTTCTGGCGAATCACTTCGCTGGAACGCAAATCGTATTTTTTATTCGAACGCAAAGTGTACAGACATTTTCTTTTTCACTCATTCGGAGACCGCGCGCACTAGCAGCGCAGGTCGCTATTTTGTATCGTACATTATTATCAATATTGTTGTGTGTATTACAAGTTTATATTAATTTGATGATAGGATGTATAGTGTGGAGAGCAAAAGATCACCCCGAATTAAGATCGATATGAGAAAGTAAATAATTTATTTCAAGCAAGATTGGAAAATCAAAGGACACAATGATGCAATATTTCCGTACTAGTCCTTTTTACTTACAAAAGAGAAAATAAAAGTAATAGCAAATGTGCGCAATCAACTCCGGGTTGATGCAGCTCTAAGAGAATTGCATACTTTGTTACACACGTCCTGCCTGCATTTCGAAGACTGTCCATGAATAATAAAATGAGAACTTAAAAGTGTATTTTGTCACAAATATTTCAAGTATTAATGAAACGAACGAAAACAGTAGTAGTAAATTATTGAATTGATTGTAAACGAAAGGCGGTGTCTTGTTGACATGTGTTCTTATTGGCGTTTTGAGAAAGATGATAAAATTGTTGGTTTGCAAGGACAAGGACGTTCCGAAGCTCAGTACAGAAGGAGCAAAGACAGCGTTTACTACTTGGGTGTTTTGTAAAATTAGTACAATCCTACATTATAATTGTTAAACTCCCCTCAATTTTGTATATGTAAATATTATTATGCTAAGTTCGTTTCTACGACGAATTCGTTCGCATGTTTTCAACGATGTCAGTTGTCTTTTCCCGAACGGTTTTTTTAAAAACAATTTAAATTTGAAGACAAAAATGAAATGAAAAGCCACAAGAGGCCTTATATTTAACATGAAGACAAACAAAATATAACTTTTCATTGTGGAGAAACCCTAAATTACAAGCGCATCACCGTTTTTATTACCAATATGTAAATAAATACATAAATAATAACGAAACAAGAAAACTAATGTGAATTAAAAACATATTCAATAAAAAAAGAAATTGCATTAGTTTGGCTTATGTATTTAGCGTACTAGAAGTTAGTACGTTAGTAAGTTAGTAGTAGTTAGTTCCTCCTCTGTTCTGAATTATTAAGTCTTAGAAGGCGCCGCAAAGCTTCGCACGTCCAAGGTGTTATATAAAAAACACTATTTCTAGGGACTTTTGTTTTTGGCGGGAAATGAAAACCGGTTTTGTATACGCCACGAAAGCTCAGGCCATAGGCAAACGATAAAACCGCTAGATTTGACATCTATAGGAGAACAAAGTCTACCAACAATTTTAAACTTCCTTTGCATAGTTTTAAAATCGGAACTTGTATATGCACAAGAAATAACAATATTGTAAATGTACAAGTTTATATACTCCACAATAGCTTCAAATTTAATGCGTAGTTAATGAAGTTTTGGAAGTGATGAATTTCAAAACTGCTTTATTAATGTACAAATGTTTCAAGCCTCAAAACAACGTTATTCTATATCACATCCGAAATAATATTTTTAAAAATCCATAAAAACAAAACTAATTCTAAATGGCTTTAAACATTTAACTTGATGTAGAGTGTATTTATGTTATAAGATATAACTGAGGTATCATGAACTATCAGACAAATGTTTAAGATCATCCAACTGCATTGCTGTATTTGTGACGGTCAAGTCTGCAACAGAACAAGTGATTTGTAAATTTGGATTAGTTTATGAGTGAGTTTGTACTTACGAGCAAATAATTCGGACTGGAATTTTCGAATCTTTTCATTGTAATCAGTATCTATTTTCTTAGCGATGTTCGCAATTAATTTTAACAAATTGCGGACCACTTCCACATCTGTACTGACTTTGCACAATTCTCCAATTAATTGAACTTTTCGTAGGTCCACTGCGCTGAACTGTGAACGCATAGGATCAAGATTGCAGTCTCAAATTGTACGTGGCCACCGCACATGAACGACTCGAGGAGGGACATTGTAAGGTCGTCAACGCAAAACTCAGTCCTGGGAAAGTTGTAATAAGTCACAAGTAAGTTCTTAAAACCCCTATACAATTATCATGTATGTAGCCAACTATGTTTGTGTTTGTGGTAGGTTGATTCGGCTGGGTCATTGCAATATGGGCCAAAACGTGATCAAAACCAGCATCTAAATAAACACAATATTAATTATTGTCTAAACGTAATGCACGTATGAACGGAAAAATTACCTGTTGTAACATCTTTGTAGGGCTGCAGAACGTTAAGCCAACTTGTTACAATCGTGTAGATGATGACAAATTTATGTGATGGATTATGGTAGAGAAGGTCGGCAAGGAAAACCCGCACACGATGTTTTTCTGTTTGAGACGACACAGGGCCGTATAGAAACGAGAGAGGTTCTCTAAGCATTCCGGTTTAAACTTCACATTGAAAAGTAAGTGTTTCTCTATGTTACTTATCAGTAGTGTTACGTAGTCTGCGCTATTTAATTCGCGTTCAATTCGTAATAACAATCCCAAAATTACTTTTGCCTTATTGTAAGAAGAGGCTCCATTGTGGTGGTACTCTTTGGCTTCTCGGTTTCGCCTTTGTCTGCGCTTAAGTATAGTATTATATAACTGCAAAAAGAGAACATTATCGTATTGTGTTTTAATGCTACGAAATTAATCAATCACTTACTCGATAAGTTGAAAAGCTTTCACAGTTTTCAATAGCTGAACATCCAATTTACATATACGCGCATTACCCTTAAGCCAAACAAATCTATCAAGGGCCGTTTTGATTGTTCCTACAAATAAATATTAATCAGTATAAATTATAAAAATAGGGTACAAAACAAAATTCCACTTACTATATGACACTTTCTTATGTATATTAATGTCTGCATCATTGCAGCCAAGTTTACTATGATCTTCTGATTCATTTTGGTGTTCACTTGTATCAATCGTTTCTTCATTAGTTTGGTCATTACAAGATGGTTCTCTTTTTCTTTTCAAAACACAGTTACTAACCGAGCTTGGCTGGATCTCCCCACTTGTACCATCTTGAGTGTTAGGCGATTCTGTAGTTTTGCGCTTCTTGTTGTCATTTGATGAATGCTAATGCTACTTTGAGGACTTAGCGATGGTGATTTATGTCTTTTGTTGTTTACCATCTCAGGTTTTTCAATTGGTTCACCAATAATGTCATGTGGGCATTCGGAAGCATCGCTTTTCTCTTCAGGCTCCACGCATGCATTCTTGGAAGCTTTGGTTAGGATATTAGCCGTTTTACAACTAGAGTTAATACAGCGTTTTCTCATTCGTTGAAATTCTTGATCAATAGTAATTTTGTTCAATTTTGGTGTCGTAGGATCTTGATTTACCCATTGCAAACACACTTCTTCAACCTTTTTATCAGTCACATTAACATGTTCAATGAATGGAGAATTTTGCAGTAATTGGGATTTTCGTCTCTTCTGTTCTAAACCACAGTTGGGCACCTCGTCAGCGGAGGTTTCATTGCTCAAATTGATGATTTGTGAGTCAACCCGAACAAGCGATTCTTTTAAGTTGCTACTTCCAGTTGCAATTTTATAAAATTTCTCAAGCTTTTCAGATGTCTGGGTATTATTAGAAGTGGTAGGTTCATATGCCTCGGAAATTGTCACTACATTTTCAGCAACATCCAACATGTCCAATGAGCCAAAGTCAGGACAAATTTCCATAGGGGTTGAACAAATGTCTTCAATTTGGAAATTCTGTAAAATCGGAGATGTTATTACATTATTTGGCTTGCTAGCGGTTTTCTTTGGTTTATTATTGATACTATATTGTGCAGCATAAGTATGATCCATATCCGGCTTTAAAGCAGTAGCTGTTACCACAACTTTGTTTGTACCGATGCATTTCCGTTTATTTTCAAATGCAGTATTCCGTACTGTAGCATTCTTACACTGAGGTATGTTTACTTGTGGCATTTGTTCTTGATCTACTTTGGGTGTTCGAAAAATATTTATTTGATTACATTTTTTAATTCCTCTTTTCAACATTTGCATACGATTCACGGGCCTTTTTCTTGGTTTCTCTACCTCCCTTATTTCAGTACGAATTTCAGTAGCTATAGCATGATTATCTTGAGGCACAGACACAATATTATCTTCTAATAGATCTTCAACGTAATCATTATCATTATCAAAAGGTAGGATGAGATTAGGCACATCGACGAGCATTTCATTCAAGATTAAATTGATATCGCCCACTTTTTCGGATCTCCAGTCTTTCACAACTTCCATATCGCTTAGAACCCCAGAATCCTGACTTGAAGGAGTCATTTGACCATCCATCAACAAATCCTCAAAATATCGCGCCCGCTGCATCGCCCGACTTTCATACCCCGAACTCTCAGTGTCCGATATTGCACCCATGTTAGCCAAGCTAGATCGGCACAATTGCATCAGCTCTCTACTTCTTTCAAGCTGTTTGGGCATGCATAAAATATTAGATGATCTGCGATGCTTTTTTGAATCCACGTTTAGATATTGATTATCTATATATTTTTTCAAGCGGCGGTAAACGACTTTAGCAAGTGTAGAGCCGTTAGTGGAAGGCAAACATGTCGTAGGATTCTTGCTATAATGAAGTAGCACTCCATTACTTATTGAAAATGTTTTACGGGATTTCTTTAGAGCGGCCACAGCTTGTTTCATAGTGATTTTCTTTTCAATAAAATTGGTTTGTGCTGACGAAGTCCTTAGTTTTATGTTCATTGTTTGTGTGTTCTTGATATTACTAGGTAGATCAGTTTGTATTGATTGTGATTTGAATAACTTCTTTGTATCTGATGAACTATTTTTCTTTTCTTCAATATCTAAATTACATTGAACATCAGTGTGAATTGATCTGATATATGTTTGAGTTTCTTTTCGTGCTGTGGTCAAAGAGTCTGTTTGTACAGGACGAGTTACGTTTGATCTGGTGGTTTGTGTTTGGGCATCTCTGTGGCATACTTCCTCCTCAAATGGCCTCATCAACTCCGGCAAAACCGTCATCTCATTTAACAAACGATCAATGTCATATGCTTCTTCTTGTTTGTTAGGGGTTTTATTATAAGGTTCTGCAAAATTTGAATAGGCTGCTTACAACCTGTTTGGGCTGCAGATTCTTCCACTAATGGTTGTTTGTTTTCTTTTCCTAGATCATATTTTTTCAATTTGATTCGTAAATATTTAATTGTTCTTTTAACTGGTTGATGTGTAAAGCATATTTCTTCTATAAAATATAATAATTTAATGAATTACATTAATTCCATAATATAAAAGTGTAGTTACCTTAGTTGCATTTAGATGATTTTTATTCTTGGCAAATATTTTCTGGTACTTCTGAATAACCCTTTTATTATTGTTCTTAATTTTTTACTGAATCCTCCAATAGATGGTACTTTTGAATCTCATCCAATAATTTTGCCTGATATTCATTTGTTGTCTGTTCATGGTCCTTATTTCTTCTTTCAATCTCACTATGTAATTCATGATTTTGACTTTCTAATTTGTTATTGTCCTGCTGTGCTCTTTTACACTTAGTTTCCAAGACAGCTATTTTTCTTTGCTTTTCAGCAACCAATGTGAAAATTGAGCTATAGGCAAAATATACAGTCCGAATAATTTAAGGTTATATCGGCAACGTTTTTCAACGTTTTTACACACCAATTACTCGAATTACAAAGAAAAAAAGTTAAAAGCAGATACTTACTCTATTTTTAAAATTTTGTCTTTCAATATCTGCACATCCTCTATTTGATGAATATGTTGAGAAGTATTCATTATTACAACTACACTTAACCTTTTTGTATCTCCAGGGTACCTAAAACAACTCTTCTGAGTAGTGTATATTTACAAATCAATTGTTAATTATCTCACTGTTGAAAGCATTCGAATTTTTAGTAGGTAGTGTTATTGTAAGACCGTCAGACCGAATATTGTAAACATGATGTTTCAAGCACGTTACACATTTCAAAAGATAGGCCCGCCCGCCAAACCAAGCGGCGAAGACAGCAAACCACGGCAAACATTAAGCTATAGTAACTAATCCGACCACGGAGCGCTGTTGGCAATTTGTAGAGATTTTAAAAACAACAAAACATTCAAAACCAAAACCATCATTGTGGCTAAAAACGAACGACTAGCTATTTGAAGACCTTGCCAATTAGATGACTTCATACATTATTAATAACGGCTATTTGAAAAGTCAACGCGAAACAACATTTTGTAGTTAATAACCAATTATTTATAGTAGTAAACCAAGCAAGTTTCTTTTCGCGTTGCGTTGTACGCACCTGACCGCGTGCGCGGACAGATCTAATCACCTTATCAGTAGTTTGCATAGCTAGTATGGTTTGGTCCGCCATTACCGACGTACCTATTTATTATTTATATAAGTCGTGCATTTAATTCGGATATATAATGATTTATATAAGATTTCTTTGATTGATAGTGATACGCGATTTAATTTTGTATTTTTCCGTTACTGCGGTTGCCGTTTTTACTAAGTGTTGGTTTTCACCTCAAAATATAACTGTAATTCAATAATTGTCTTCAGCAACAAGCAAGTTTTTTATTTGTCCTTTAATGGCCGGTGTCATATTCTGGTGAGTTTTCTATTATATTATTCTTATAGTCATTGTATGCATCGATTTAATAGCAAACTAGAATTGTTTTATTTTATTTTCTATGTGGTTATCAGTCTGTGTATATAAACAACTGTGTATATGAGATAGATTGTGAGTTGGTTTAAGCCATGCGCCTTGCAATCAAGCGTGAACTGTCTACACTTACTGCCCACCTTTTCAATTTTGTTAATTTGGTTCTAGATTGGTTTGACACACTGGGCTAGTTTATCTAGATTAGATGGAAAATGAGAAGCTTT
Source organism: Dalotia coriaria (assembly GCF_025399875.1). NCBI lineage: Eukaryota > Metazoa > Arthropoda > Insecta > Coleoptera > Staphylinidae > Dalotia > Dalotia coriaria. The sequence continues at coordinate 855,602 of NW_027045457.1, forward strand.
GATGCAGCATGTCTTTACAAGAAGCATCAATAGGTACGAAGAAAGCGAGTTCTATCTAGTAGGGATTTAGGAGGATCCTCGAATTTGCTTCAAAATGTTAGTAACATAATATATATTTTTTTTTTGAATATTGTTCATTCTATCATAACACTGTTTTTAGATTTAACTTCGTTGCGTGACCTGAGGCAGGAATGGCATTTGCATTAAAATTGTATTTTACTAGAATGAATCTGAAGAGGAACTGAAGAAGTACTTATTATATGTTCAACATTATTGTTGCTATAATTCAGTTTTGACAGACACTTTTGTTGAAAATGCAATCGAAAGACTAAGGCATCCATTTTCCAAGTTATTTGCCCCAAATTTTGACTTAAAATTACATCTGGCAAGATGATATCTTTCACTTTAATTGTTTAAACATTCAGCGCACGTTTCACAGCTACCGAGGGTAGCGGTAGAAGTGACTCGCGTTCAGGGCACCGTACGAGGAAGCGGTAGAAGTGACTCGCGTTCAGGGCACCGTATAAACCTAGAAATAAAAGTAACTTGTGTTTAGGGCACCGTACAAGGGTAGCGATAGAAGTGACTCGTGTTCAGGGCATCGTACGAGAGTAGCGGTAGAAGTGACTCGCGTTCAGGGCACCGTATAAACCTAGCGGTAAAAGTGACTCGTGTTTAGGGCACCCTACAAGGGTAGCGTTGAAAGTGAGTCGTATTCATTAAATATAAATTGTATTTGGACCTTTTAGCCCAGGAAATTAAATTATTTTATATTTTTATCTGATAGAGAATTTTCCTAGCTTTCATAATCTTCAATCCGTTAATCGCTAGCGCTATTAATTTAAAAGATACTTGTTACGAGAAATTCTCAAAAACATGACGCAGCACCCTCCTATGTCTAAGTTCTTTGAAAGAGCCCTAAAATTCATATCAGAATTTGTTTCTTTTCTGAAGTATTGAAAATTTGATACGAAATTCTAATTTTAATTTATTATTGCGTTTAATAATCAATTCCGTCTGTGTCATTCATAGATGGCACTACCATGAACTAAAAATCATAAAATAAATTTATACTGCTTATTTTTATGTTTATTGTAAAACGTTTGGCACACAATGCCGTTATCTGCGTTTGTTTATATACAACGTTTTATCGCATTTGCCGAGCGGAATGCAACGCACGTAGGTGCACCATAGTTTAGTTTTGATCGCAGATAATGTGTCTATTGCAAATCGTGCACAAGGTCGCGTGCCATCGACGCGCCGCCGGCTTTGCGCATCTATTACTTTTGCCTGCGGGGTTCAGGCTGCAGGTAGTCTTAACATAAACTCTCGCGACGTTGCTTGTTTGGCTACATACTCAGTCCCAACTGTCTCGAAATGGCCGCGAAATTAGCTCTTTTCTAGCCTTTTTCAAAACTTCCGGTGGAAAACTAGTCATATCTCGCGAACCCTTTGCAATATTTTAACTACTTCTTCTCTATGTGACAGAACGAGAGTTCCTTTTCAAGATGCACCCTTGAAATCTCGCGAATTTTAGTCCTAACTGTCTCAAAATGGCCGCGAAAATTTGCTCTTTGCAAGCATTTTCAAAACTTACGGTGGAAAACTGGCCATATCTCGCGAACCCTTTGCAATATTTTAGCTAATCCTTCTTCATGTGATATAGCAAGAGTCCTTTTTCAAGATGCCTCCTTGAAACCCCGCGAATTTCAGTCCTAACTGTCTCAAAATGGCCGCGAAAATTTGCTCTTTTCTAGTATTTTTCGAAACTTCCTGTGGAAAACTGGTCTTATCTCGCGAACCCTTTGCAATATTTTAGTTATTTCTTTTTTATATGATAGAGCAGGAGTCCTTTTTCAAGATGCACCCTTGAAATCTCGCAAATTTCGGTCCCAACTGTCTCAAAATGGCCGCGAAAATTTACTCTTTTCTAGCATTTTTCAAAACTTACGGTAGAAAGCTAGTCATATCTCGCGAATCCTTTGTCACATTTTAGTTATTTCTTTTTTATATGATAGAGCAAGAGTACTTTTTCAAGATGCATCCTTGAAACCTCGCGAATTTTAGTCCTAATTGTCTCAAAATGGCCGCGAAAGTTTGCTCTTTTCTAGCATTTTTAAAAACTTATGGTGGTAAACTGGTCATATCTCCTGAACCCTTTGCTATATTTTAGCTATTTCTTTTTATATGATAGAACTAGAGTCTTTTTTCAAGATGCACCCTTGAAATCTCGAAATTGCAGTCCCAACTATCTGAAAATGGCCGCGAAAATTTGCTCTTTTCTAGTATTTTTCGAATAGAAATATGTACCCTATGGATAGTTTTGCCTACATTCCACCGATGTTCATTTTCCCAAGGAAATGATTAACTCCTCTGCTACAGAAGAATGGTCCAGCCGGAGCGTTATACAAATGCTCTGACAACGGCTGGATCAACGAAAATCTTTTCTCGAATGGTTGGTCCATTTTAAACAACATGCGAAGCCATCTGCCCTTGAACCTATTCTGCTGATACTAGATAACCATGCTAGCCACATTTCTCTCACGATCTACGAATATTGCAAGGTAAATCATATTCACATGTTGTCTCTGCCGCCACATACATCTCATAGGATGCAACCTTTGGACGTTTCATTCTTTGGGCCCCTTAAAATGGCCTACAAAAAAGAATGCGACTCGTTTTTGAAAAGCCATCTCGCGGAGAAGATAACGCCCTACGATGGTACATCCTTGGTGAGAAAAGCCTTTATTAATGTTGCGTCCATTAGCAAAGGAGAATCCGGATTTAGAGCTTGTGGAATTGTTCCACTAAATCCGGAAGTATTCACTGAAGATGACTTCATTGCGGCAGAAATTCTTCAATCCGAGACATATATAATACAAGACTACAATGAATCTCATGCAATGAATCCTAGCACAACAATGTTTGAATTATCCCCAGTATCTGGCTCATCAAGTAAAGTTCATATGCATGGTTTCATTAAGTTGCCAGAAAAAACATCAGCGGAAAATACAAGAAAGAGCCGAAAGCAACACGTTACAATTTTGACATCCACCCCAATAAAAGAAGCATTAAAAGAAAAAGAAAATAAGAAAATGAAAAAAACAGAGATATGGAAAGGTAAAGGTCAGGGCAAGCTAATACAGAAGAAAGGGGCAAAGCGCCGATTACTGCAGGACGATGAGGACGCAGAAGAAAAGTGTCTAGTGTGCAACGATTTTGGCAGAAAAAATTAAATGTGGTTCAGGTGCACCTCATGTATCGTATGACTCCGATTGCCCCCAGTGTGACCACCATTACCCGCATGTCGGTGCAATGGGAGTCAAATCTGTTTTTTTTTAAATGTTGTAAAATCCACAATTTATTATTAAAGTAACTAAAAATTATATCAAACTGTAGTTATTTAAGTATATAATGTATAAATGCGGTTGTAATATATATTTTGTTTATAATTGAAATTTTATTTGAGTTCTCCCTTAAGTGACGTGTCTGGAGAACCCGTCGCAAAGAAAATTTTAGAATCGCAATGAAATTCATATTGATGTTTTATTTATCTATCATTTTAGTTTTCCTACCTTTTCTTTTTTAATTTTACCATTTTTAAAATTTAAATTCTCTTTTATTTTTCTTCTAGCTCTCTATTCTTAATTCAAAATGTAGTTGTAGTCACCCTCTCGTGAATCTAATTCTCTGCATCTAACATTTTGAATTTTCTAATTAAATGTAGCTATTTTCTTCTTGTTTCACCCTACGTATTACTTTTCCTTGCTCTCTAATGTTAAACTGACTAAATTTATCGTTTCCGGGTCGTTTTCTACTTAATATTAGTATTCTATTTTTACATTAAGGAATTTCCTATTTGTAACACCCTGTATGTTGGTTTGCCTAATGTCCCATTAGAAGTTTTCTAAATTTGTTATTCCCAAGTGTTTTCTTTCTTGATCTTTTGATTTTTTGTAGCACCCTGTATATTCGTTTTCCATATTGTCCGTGAATATTTAGCAGATGTTGTTTTTAGGTTTTTCTTCTGTTCACTTTGAATTTCCTATTTGTAACACCCTGTATGTGTGTTTTTCTTGATGTCCCATTATAAGTTTTCTAAATTTGTTATTCCCGAGTGTTTTCTTTCTCGAACTTTTGATTTTCCTTTTGTAGCACCCTGTATATTCGTTTTCCTTGTTGTCCGTGAAAATTTTGCTTTAGCTGTTTGTTTTTTTTTCACTTTGAATTTTCTATTTGTGACACCCTGTATATTAGTTTTCCTGATTGTCGATGAAAACGAGCGACGTTTGTAGTGTTTAGAGTTTTTTGTTTGTACTTTAAATTTTCTTTTTGTAACTCCCTGTATAATTGTTTCCATTTTCAATCACGTAATTAAGTATTTAATTAATTTCTTTATCCAGGCAGTACTTTGCGATCTTCTACTTGCTTGCATGTTCGCGGCTATGCAGGTCGTAAGTCCTGTTTCAATATGGCGGCATGTATTTTGTTGACTTGTAAAATCTAAACTTGTATTATATTGTTAATAAAGAAATAGTAAGATATATTGACTTCTTTGATTTGTGTGTACCCCTTCTATCATTTCAGGAACAGGTCTCTAAGAGAGTTCCCTCTCTCAGGGGATGATCCCCACTATAAAAATTGTTAAGGTAACCAGTATGATTTGTGTACTCCTTCTTTCATTTCAGCTACAGGTCGGAACATGTAAGAATATTTTTAAGTGTCCCCTCTCTTGGGGCGACTTAAAACTTAGAAATATTTGAACAAGATCTTATAAGGATTGTCCTTATAAGGAGTTCCCTCTCTCTGGG